>NW_027616704.1:0-207660 GCF_964187855.1 Myxine glutinosa
TAACACAAGTGCGAACAGTGGTTTTTCAACACTATCACAAGTGCAAAAAGTGTTTTTTCCACACTACTACAAGTACAAAAGTGGTTTCCTGCACCAACACAAGTGCGAAAAGTGGATTTTCAACACTAACACAAGTGCAAAAAGTGGTTTTTCAACACTAACACAAGTGCGAAAAGTGGTTTTTCCACACTAATACAAGTGCAAAAGTGGTTTCCTGCACCAACACAAGTGCGAAAAGTGGTTTTTCAACACTAACACAAGTGCGAAAAGTGGTTTTTCAACACTAACACAAGTGCGAAAAGTGGTTTTTCCACACTAATACAAGTGCAAAAGTGGTTTCCTGCACCAACACAGGTGTGAAAAATGGTTTTTCAACACTAACACAAGTGCGAAAAGTGGTTTTTCAACACTATCACAAGTGCAAAAAGAGTTTTTTCCACACTAGTACAAGTGCAAAAGTGGTTTCCTGCACCAACACAAGTGCGAAAAGTGGATTTTCAACACTAACACAAGTGCAAAAAGTGGGTTTTCAACACTAACACAACTGCGAAAAGTGGTTTTTCCACACTAATACAAGTGCAAAAGTGGTTTCCTGCACCAACACAAGTGTGAAAAGTGGTTTTTCAACACTAACACAAGTGCGAAAAGTGGTTTTTCAACACTATCACAAGTGCAAAAAGTGTTTTTTCCACACTAGTACAAGTGCAAAAGTGGGTTCCTGCACCAACACAAGTGCGAAAAGTGGTTTTTCAACACTAACACAAGTGCGAAAAGTGGTTTTTCAACACTATCACAAGTGCAAAAAGTGTTTTTTCCACACTAATACAAGTGCAAAAGTGGTTTCCTGCACCAACACAAGTGCGAAAAGTGTTTTTTCAACACTAACATAAGTGCGAAAAGTGGTTTTTCAACACTAACACATGTGCGAAAAGTGGTTTTTCAACACTAACACAAGTGCGAAAAGTGGTTTTTCAACACTATCACAAGTGCAAAAAGTGTTTTTTCCACACTAGTACAAGTGCAAAAGTGGTTTCCTGCACCAACACAAGTGCGAAAAGTGGTATTTCAACACTAACACAAGTGCAAAAAGTGATTTTTCCACACTAATACAAGTGCAAAAGTGGTTACCTGCACCAACACAAGTGCGAAAAGTGTTTTTTCAACACTAACACAAGTGCGAAATGTTGTTTTTCAACACTAACACAAGTGCGAAAAGTGGTTTTTCAACACTAACACAAGTGTGAAAAGTGGTTTTTCCACACTAATACAAGTGCAAAAGTGGTTTCGTTCACCAACACAAGTGCGAAAAGTGGTTTTTCAACACTAACACAAGTGCGAAAAGTGATTTTTCAACACTAACACAAGTGCGAAAAGTGGTTTTTCCACACTAATACAAGTGCAAAAGTGGTTTCCTGCACCAACACAAGTGCGAAAAGTGGTTTTTCAACACTAACACAAGTGGGAAAAGTGGTTTTTCAACACTAACACAAGTGCGAAAAGTGGTTTTTCAACACTAACACAAGTGCGAAAAGTGTTTTTTCCACACTAATACAAGTGCAAAAGTGGTTTCCTGCACCAACACAAGTGCGAAAAGTGGTTTTTCAACACTAACACAAGTGCGAAAAGTGGTTTTTCAACACTAACACAAGTGCGAAAAGTGGTTTTTCAACACTATCACAAGTGCAAAAAGTGTATTTTCCACACTAATACAAGTGCAAAAGTGGTTTCCTGCACCAACACAAGTGCGAAAAGTTGATTTTCAACACTAACACAAGTGCAAAAAGTGGTTTTTCAACACTAACACAAGTGCGAAAAGTGGTTTTTCCACACTAATACAAGTGCAAAAGTGGTTTCCTGCACCAACACAAGTGCGAAAGGTGGTTTTTCAACACTACCACAAGTGCGAAAAGTGGGTTTTCAACACTAACACAAGTGCGAAAAGTGGTTTTTCCACACGAATACAAGTGCAAAAGTGGTTTCCTGCACCAACACAAGTGTGAAAAATGGTTTTTCAACACTAACACAAGTGCAAAAAGTGGTTTTTCAACACTATCACAAGTGCAAAAAGAGTTTTTTCCACACTAGTACAAGTGCAAAAGTGGTTTCCTGCACCAA
Source organism: Myxine glutinosa (assembly GCF_964187855.1). Taxonomy (NCBI): domain Eukaryota; kingdom Metazoa; phylum Chordata; class Myxini; order Myxiniformes; family Myxinidae; genus Myxine; species Myxine glutinosa. The sequence goes on from NW_027616704.1 coordinate 2,116, forward strand.
CACAAGTGCGAAAAGTGGATTTTCAACACTAACATAAGTGCAAAAAGTGGGTTTTCAACACTAACACAAGTGCGAAAAGTGGTTTTTCCACACTAATACAAGTGCAAAGGTGGTTTCCTGCACCAACACAAGTGCGAAAAGTTGTTTTTCAACACTAACACAAGTGCGAAAAGTGGTTTTTCAACACTAACACAAGTGCGAAAAGTGGTTTTTCAACACTAACACAAGTGCGAAAAGTGGTTTTTCCACACTAATACAAGTGCAAAAGTGGTTTCCTGCACCAACACAAGTGTGAAAAATGGTTTTTCAACACTAACACAAGTGCGAAAAGTGGTTTTTCAACACTATCACAAGTGCAAAAAGAGTTTTTTCCACACTAGTACAAGTGCAAAAGTGGTTTCCTGCATGAACACAAGTGCGAAAAGTGGATTTTCAACACTAACACAAGTGCAAAAAGTGGGTTTTCAACACTAACACAAGTGCGAAAAGTGGTTTTCCACACTAATACAAGTGCAAAAGTGGTTTCCTGCACCAACACAAGTGCGAAAAGTGGTTTTTCAACACTAACACAAGTGGGAAAAGTGGTTTTTCAACACTAACACAAGTGCGAAAAGTGGTTTTTCAACACTAACACAAGTGCGAAAAGTGTTTTTTCCACACTAATACAAGTGCAAAAGTGGTTTCCTGCACCAACACAAGTGCGAAAAGTGGTTTTTCAACACTAACACAAGTGCGAAAAGTGGTTTTTCAACACTAACACAAGTGCGAAAAGTGGTTTTTCAACACTATCACAAGTGCATAAAGTGTTTTTTCCACACTAATACAAGTGCAAAAGTGGTTTCCTGCACCAACACAAGTGTGAAAAGTGGATTTTCAACACTAACACAAGTGCAAAAAGTGGTTTTTCAACACTAACACAAGTGCGAAAACTGGTTTTTCCACACTAATACAAGTGCAAAAGTGGTTTCCTGTACCAACAGAAGTGCGAAAAGTGGTTTTTCAACACTAACACAAGTGCGAAAAGTGGTTTTTCAACACTAACACAAGTGCGAAAAGTGGTTTTTCCACACGAATACAAGTGCAAAAGTGGTTTCCTGCACCAACACAAGTGCGAAAAGTGGTTTTTCAACACTAACACAAGTGCAAAAAGTGGTTTTTCAACACTAACACAAGTGCGAAAAGTGGTTTTTCCACACTAATACAAGTGCAAAAATGGTTTCCTGCACCAACACAAGTGTGAAAAATGGTTTTTCAACACTAACACAAGTGCGAAAAGTGGTTTTTCAACACTATCACAAGTGCAAAAGTGGTTTCCTGCACCAACACAAGTGCGAAAAGTGGTTTTTCAACACTAACACAAGTGCGAAAAGTGGTTTTTCAACACTAACACATGTGCGAAAAGTGGTTTTTCAACACTAACACAAGTGCGAAAAGTGGTATTTCAACACTATCACAAGTGCAAAAAGTGTTTTTCCCACACTAGTACAAGTGCAAAAGTGGTTTCCTGCACCAACACAAGTGCGAAAAGTGGTTTTTCAACACTAACACAAGTGCAAAAAGTGGTTTTTACACACTAATACAAGTGCAAAAGTGGTTACCTGCACCAACACAAGTGCGAAAAGTGGTTTTTCAACACTATCACAAGTGCAAAAAGTGTTTTTTCCACACTAGTACAAGTGCAAAAGTGGTTTCCTGCACCAACACAAGTGCGAAAAGTGGTTTTTCAACACTAACACAAGTGCAAAAAGTGGTTTTTCCACACTAATACAAGTGCAAAAGTGGTTTCCTGCACCAACACAAGTGCGAAAAGTGTTTTTTCAACACTAACACAAGTGCGAAAAGTTGTTTTTCAACACTAACACAAGTGCGAAAAGTGGTTTTTCAACACTAACACAAGTGCGAAAAGTGGTTTTTCCACACTAATACAAGTGCAAAAGTGGTTTCCTGCACCAACACAAGTGCGAAAAGTGGTTTTTCAACACTAACACAAGTGCGAAAAGTGGTTTTTCAACACTAACACAAGTGCGAAAAGTGGTTTTTCAACACTAACACAAGTGCGAAAAGTGTTTTTTCCACACTAATACAAGTGCAAAAGTGGTTACCTGCACCAACACAAGTGCGAAAAGTGTTTTTTCAACACTAACACAAGTGCGAAATGTTGTTTTTCAACACTAACACAAGTGCGAAAAGTGGTTTTTCAACACTAACACAAGTGTGAAAAGTGGTTTTTCCACACTAATACAAGTGCAAAAGTGGTTTCCTGCACCAACACAAGTGCGAAAAGTGGTTTTTCAACACTAACCCAAGTGGGAAAAGTGGTTTTTCAACACTAATACAAGTGCGAAAAGTGGTTTTTCAACACTAACACAAGTGCGAAAAGTGATTTTTCCACACTAATACAAGTGCAAAAGTGGTTTCCTTCACCAACACAAGTGCGAAAAGTGGTTTTTCAACACTAACACAAGTGCGAAAAGTGGTTTTTCAACACCATCACAAGTGCAAAAAGTGTTTTTTCCACACTAGTACAAGTGCAAAAGTGGTTTCCTGCACCAACACAAGTGCGAAAAGTGGTTTTTCAACACTAACACAAGTGCGAAAAGTGGTTTTTCAACACTATCACAAGTGCAAAAAGTGTTTTTTCCACACTAATACAAGTGCAAAAGTGGTTTCCTGCACCAACACAAGTGCAAAAAGTGGTTTTTCAACACTAACACATGTGCGAAATGTGGTTTTTCAACACTAACACAAGTGCGAAAAGTGGTTTTTCAACACTATCACAAGTGCAAAAAGTGTTTTTTCCACACTAGTACAAGTGCAAAAGTGGTTTCCTGCACCAACACAAGTGCGAAAAGTGGTTTTTCAACACTAACACAAGTGCAAAAAGTGGTTTTTCCACACTAATACAAGTGCAAAAGTGGTTTCCTGCACCAACACAAGTGCGAAAAGTGGTTTTTCAACACTAACACAAGTGCGAAAAGTGGTTTTTCAACACTAACACAAGTGCGAAAAGTGGTTTTTCAACACTAACACAAGTGTGAAAAGTGGTTTTTCCACACTAATACAAGTGCAAAAGTGGTTTCCTGCACCAACACAAGTGCGAAAAGTGGTTTTTCAACACTAACACAAGTGCGAAAAGTGGTTTTTCAACACTAACACAAGTGCGAAAAGTGGTTTTTCCACACTAATACAAGTGCAAAAGTGGTTTCCTGCACCAACACAAGTGCGAAAAGTGGTTTTTCAACACTAACGCAAGTGGGAAAAGTGGTTTTTCAACACTAACACAAGTGCGAAAAGTGGTTTTTCCACACTAATACAAGTGCAAAAGTGGTTTCCTGCACCAACACAAGTGTGAAAAGTGGATTTTCAACACTAACACAAGTGCAAAAAGTGGTTTTTCAACACTAACACAAGTGCGAAAACTGGTTTTTCCACACTAATACAAGTGCAAAAGTGGTTTCCTGCACCAACAGAAGTGCGAAAAGTGGTTTTTCAACACTAACACAAGTGCGAAAAGTGGTTTTTCAACACTAACACAAGTGCGAAAAGTGGTTTTTCCACACGAATACAAGTGCAAAAGTGGTTTCCTGCACCAACACAAGTGCGAAAAGTGGTTTTTCAACACTAACACAAGTGCAAAAAGTGGTTTTTCAACACTAACACAAGTGCGAAAAGTGGTTTTTCCACACTAATACAAGTGCAAAAATGGTTTCCTGCACCAACACAAGTGTGAAAAATGGTTTTTCAACACTAACACAAGTGCGAAAAGTGGTTTTTCAACACTATCACAAGTGCAAAAGTGGTTTCCTGCACCAACACAAGTGCGAAAAGTGGTTTTTCAACACTAACACAAGTGCGAAAAGTGGTTTTTCAACACTAACACATGTGCGAAAAGTGGTTTTTCAACACTAACACAAGTGCGAAAAGTGGTATTTCAACACTATCACAAGTGCAAAAAGTGTTTTTCCCACACTAGTACAAGTGCAAAAGTGGTTTCCTGCACCAACACAAGTGCGAAAAGTGGTTTTTCAACACTAACACAAGTGCGAAAAGTGATTTTTCAACACTAACACAAGTGCGAAAAGTGGTTTTTCCACACTAATACAAGTGCAAAAGTGGTTTCCTGCACCAACACAAGTGCGAAAAGTGGTTTTTCAACACTAACACAAGTGGGAAAAGTGGTTTTTCAACACTAACACAAGTGCGAAAAGTGGTTTTTCAACACTAACACAAGTGCGAAAAGTGTTTTTTCCACACTAATACAAGTGCAAAAGTGGTTTCCTGCACCAACACAAGTGCGAAAAGTGGTTTTTCAACACTAACACAAGTGCGAAAAGTGGTTTTTCAACACTAACACAAGTGCGAAAAGTGGTTTTTCAACACTATCACAAGTGCAAAAAGTGTATTTTCCACACTAATACAAGTGCAAAAGTGGTTTCCTGCACCAACACAAGTGCGAAAAGTTGATTTTCAACACTAACACAAGTGCAAAAAGTGGTTTTTCAACACTAACACAAGTGCGAAAAGTGGTTTTTCCACACTAATACAAGTGCAAAAGTGGTTTCCTGCACCAACACAAGTGCGAAAGGTGGTTTTTCAACACTACCACAAGTGTGAAAAGTGGGTTTTCAACACTAACACAAGTGCGAAAAGTGGTTTTTCCACACGAATACAAGTGCAAAAGTGGTTTCCTGCACCAACACAAGTGTGAAAAATGGTTTTTCAACACTAACACAAGTGCAAAAAGTGGTTTTTCAACACTATCACAAGTGCAAAAAGAGTTTTTTCCACACTAGTACAAGTGCAAAAGTGGTTTCCTGCATCAACACAAGTGCGAAAAGTGGATTTTCAACACTATCATAAGTGCAAAAAGTGGGTTTTCAACACTAACACAAGTGCGAAAAGTGGTTTTTCCACACTAATACAAGTGCAAAGGTGGTTTCCTGCACCAACACAAGTGCGAAAAGTTGTTTTTCAACACTAACACAAGTGCGAAAAGTGGTTTTTCAACACTAACACAAGTGCGAAAAGTGGTTTTTCAACACTAACACAAGTGCGAAAAGTGGTTTTTCCACACTAATACAAGTGCAAAAGTGGTTTCCTGCACCAACACAAGTGTGAAAAATGGTTTTTCAACACTAACACAAGTGCGAAAAGTGGTTTTTCAACACTATCACAAGTGCAAAAAGAGTTTTTTCCACACTAGTACAAGTGCAAAAGTGGTTTCCTGCACGAACACAAGTGCGAAAAGTGGATTTTCAACACTAACACAAGTGCAAAAAGTGGGTTTTCAACACTAACACAAGTGCGAAAAGTGGTTTTCCACACTAATACAAGTGCAAAAGTGGTTTCCTGCACCAACACAAGTGCGAAAAGTGGTTTTTCAACACTAACACAAGTGGGAAAAGTGGTTTTTCAACACTAACACAAGTGCGAAAAGTGGTTTTTCAACACTAACACAAGTGCGAAAAGTGTTTTTTCCACACTAATACAAGTGCAAAAGTGGTTTCCTGCACCAACACAAGTGCGAAAAGTGGTTTTTCAACACTAACACAAGTGCGAAAAGTGGTTTTTCAACACTAACACAAGTGCGAAAAGTGGTTTTTCAACACTATCACAAGTGCATAAAGTGTTTTTTCCACACTAATACAAGTGCAAAAGTGGTTTCCTGCACCAACACAAGTGTGAAAAGTGGATTTTCAACACTAACACAAGTGCAAAAAGTGGTTTTTCAACACTAACACAAGTGCGAAAACTGGTTTTTCCACACTAATACAAGTGCAAAAGTGGTTTCCTGCACCAACAGAAGTGCGAAAAGTGGTTTTTCAACACTAACACAAGTGCGAAAAGTGGTTTTTCAACACTAACACAAGTGCGAAAAGTGGTTTTTCCACACGAATACAAGTGCAAAAGTGGTTTCCTGCACCAACACAAGTGCGAAAAGTGGTTTTTCAACACTAACACAAGTGCAAAAAGTGGTTTTTCAACACTAACACAAGTGCGAAAAGTGGTTTTTCCACACTAATACAAGTGCAAAAATGGTTTCCTGCACCAACACAAGTGTGAAAAATGGTTTTTCAACACTAACACAAGTGCGAAAAGTGGTTTTTCAACACTATCACAAGTGCAAAAGTGGTTTCCTGCACCAACACAAGTGCGAAAAGTGGTTTTTCAACACTAACACAAGTGCGAAAAGTGGTTTTTCAACACTAACACATGTGCGAAAAGTGGTTTTTCAACACTAACACAAGTGCGAAAAGTGGTATTTCAACACTATCACAAGTGCAAAAAGTGTTTTTCCCACACTAGTACAAGTGCAAAAGTGGTTTCCTGCACCAACACAAGTGCGAAAAGTGGTTTTTCAACACTAACACAAGTGCAAAAAGTGGTTTTTACACACTAATACAAGTGCAAAAGTGGTTACCTGCACCAACACAAGTGCGAAAAGTGGTTTTTCAACACTATCACAAGTGCAAAAAGTGTTTTTTCCACACTAGTACAAGTGCAAAAGTGGTTTCCTGCACCAACACAAGTGCGAAAAGTGGTTTTTCAACACTAACACAAGTGCAAAAAGTGGTTTTTCCACACTAATACAAGTGCAAAAGTGGTTTCCTGCACCAACACAAGTGCGAAAAGTGTTTTTTCAACACTAACACAAGTGCGAAAAGTTGTTTTTCAACACTAACACAAGTGCGAAAAGTGGTTTTTCAACACTAACACAAGTGCGAAAAGTGGTTTTTCCACACTAATACAAGTGCAAAAGTGGTTTCCTGCACCAACACAAGTGCGAAAAGTGGTTTTTCAACACTAACACAAGTGCGAAAAGTGGTTTTTCAACACTAACACAAGTGCGAAAAGTGGTTTTTCAACACTAACACAAGTGCGAAAAGTGTTTTTTCCACACTAATACAAGTGCAAAAGTGGTTACCTGCACCAACACAAGTGCGAAAAGTGTTTTTTCAACACTAACACAAGTGCGAAATGTTGTTTTTCAACACTAACACAAGTGCGAAAAGTGGTTTTTCAACACTAACACAAGTGTGAAAAGTGGTTTTTCCACACTAATACAAGTGCAAAAGTGGTTTCCTGCACCAACACAAGTGCGAAAAGTGGTTTTTCAACACTAACCCAAGTGGGAAAAGTGGTTTTTCAACACTAATACAAGTGCGAAAAGTGGTTTTTCAACACTAACACAAGTGCGAAAAGTGATTTTTCCACACTAATACAAGTGCAAAAGTGGTTTCCTTCACCAACACAAGTGCGAAAAGTGGTTTTTCAACACTAACACAAGTGCGAAAAGTGGTTTTTCAACACCATCACAAGTGCAAAAAGTGTTTTTTCCACACTAGTACAAGTGCAAAAGTGGTTTCCTGCACCAACACAAGTGCGAAAAGTGGTTTTTCAACACTAACACAAGTGCGAAAAGTGGTTTTTCAACACTATCACAAGTGCAAAAAGTGTTTTTTCCACACTAATACAAGTGCAAAAGTGGTTTCCTGCACCAACACAAGTGCAAAAAGTGGTTTTTCAACACTAACACATGTGCGAAATGTGGTTTTTCAACACTAACACAAGTGCGAAAAGTGGTTTTTCAACACTATCACAAGTGCAAAAAGTGTTTTTTCCACACTAGTACAAGTGCAAAAGTGGTTTCCTGCACCAACACAAGTGCGAAAAGTGGTTTTTCAACACTAACACAAGTGCAAAAAGTGGTTTTTCCACACTAATACAAGTGCAAAAGTGGTTTCCTGCACCAACACAAGTGCGAAAAGTGGTTTTTCAACACTAACACAAGTGCGAAAAGTGGTTTTTCAACACTAACACAAGTGTGAAAAGTGGTTTTTCAACACTAACACAAGTGCGAAAAGTGGTTTTTCCACACTAATACAAGTGCAAAAGTGGTTTCCTGCACCAACACAAGTGCGAAAAGTGGTTTTTCAACACTAACACAAGTGCGAAAAGTGGTTTTTCAACACTAACACAAGTGCGAAAAGTGGTTTTTCCACACTAATACAAGTGCAAAAGTGGTTTCCTGCACCAACACAAGTGCGAAAAGTGGTTTTTCAACACTAACGCAAGTGGGAAAAGTGGTTTTTCAACACTAACACAAGTGCGAAAAGTGGTTTTTCCACACTAATACAAGTGCAAAAGTGGTTTCCTGCACCAACACAAGTGTGAAAAGTGGATTTTCAACACTAACACAAGTGCAAAAAGTGGTTTTTCAACACTAACACAAGTGCGAAAACTGGTTTTTCCACACTAATACAAGTGCAAAAGTGGTTTCCTGCACCAACAGAAGTGCGAAAAGTGGTTTTTCAACACTAACACAAGTGCGAAAAGTGGTTTTTCAACACTAACACAAGTGCGAAAAGTGGTTTTTCCACACGAATACAAGTGCAAAAGTGGTTTCCTGCACCAACACAAGTGCGAAAAGTGGGTTTTCAACACTAACACAAGTGCAAAAAGTGGTTTTTCAACACTAACACAAGTGCGAAAAGTGGTTTTTCCACACTAATACAAGTGCAAAAATGGTTTCCTGCACCAACACAAGTGTGAAAAATGGTTTTTCAACACTAACACAAGTGCGAAAAGTGGTTTTTCAACACTATCACAAGTGCAAAAGTGGTTTCCTGCACCAACACAAGTGCGAAAAGTGGTTTTTCAACACTAACACAAGTGCGACAAGTGGTTTTTCAACACTAACACATGTGCGAAAAGTGGTTTTTCAACACTAACACAAGTGCGAAAAGTGGTATTTCAACACTATCACAAGTGCAAAAAGTGTTTTTCCCACACTAGTACAAGTGCAAAAGTGGTTTCCTGCACCAACACAAGTGCGAAAAGTGGTTTTTCAACACTAACACAAGTGCAAAAAGTGGTTTTTACACACTAATACAAGTGCAAAAGTGGTTACCTGCACCAACACAAGTGCGAAAAGTGGTTTTTCAACACTATCACAAGTGCAAAAAGTGTTTTTTCCACACTAGTACAAGTGCAAAAGTGGTTTCCTGCACCAACACAAGTGCGAAAAGTGGTTTTTCAACACTAACACAAGTGCAAAAAGTGGTTTTTCCACACTAATACAAGTGCAAAAGTGGTTTCCTGCACCAACACAAGTGCGAAAAGTGTTTTTTCAACACTAACACAAGTGCGAAAAGTTGTTTTTCAACACTAACACAAGTGCGAAAAGTGGTTTTTCAACACTAACACAAGTGCGAAAAGTGGTTTTTCCACACTAACACAAGTGTGAAAAGTGGTTTTTCAACACTAACACAAGTGCGAAAAGTGGTTTTTCAACACTAACACAAGTGCGAAAAGTGTTTTTTCCACACTAATACAAGTGCAAAAGTGGTTACCTGCACCAACACAAGTGCGAAAAGTGTTTTTTCAACACTAACACAAGTGCGAAATGTTGTTTTTCAACACTAACACAAGTGCGAAAAGTGGTTTTTCAACACTAACACAAGTGTGAAAAGTGGTTTTTCCACACTAATACAAGTGCAAAAGTGGTTTCCTGCACCAACACAAGTGCGAAAAGTGGTTTTTCAACACTAACCCAAGTGGGAAAAGTGGTTTTTCAACACTAATACAAGTGCGAAAAGTGGTTTTTCAACACTAACACAAGTGCGAAAAGTGATTTTTCCACACTAATACAAGTGCAAAAGTGGTTTCCTTCACCAACACAAGTGCGAAAAGTGGTTTTTCAACACTAACACAAGTGCGAAAAGTGGTTTTTCAACACCATCACAAGTGCAAAAAGTGTTTTTTCCACACTAGTACAAGTGCAAAAGTGGTTTCCTGCACCAACACAAGTGCGAAAAGTGGTTTTTCAACACTAACACAAGTGCGAAAAGTGGTTTTTCAACACTATCACAAGTGCAAAAAGTGTTTTTTCCACACTAATACAAGTGCAAAAGTGGTTTCCTGCACCAACACAAGTGCAAAAAGTGGTTTTTCAACACTAACACATGTGCGAAATGTGGTTTTTCAACACTAACACAAGTGCGAAAAGTGGTTTTTCAACACTATCACAAGTGCAAAAAGTGTTTTTTCCACACTAGTACAAGTGCAAAAGTGGTTTCCTGCACCAACACAAGTGCGAAAAGTGGTTTTTCAACACTAACACAAGTGCAAAAAGTGGTTTTTCCACACTAATACAAGTGCAAAAGTGGTTTCCTGCACCAATACAAGTGCGAAAAGTGGTTTTTCAACACTAACACAAGTGCGAAAAGTGGTTTTTCAACACTAACACAAGTGCGAAAAGTGGTTTTTCAACACTAACACAAGTGCGAAAAGTGGTTTTTCCACACTAATACAAGTGCAAAAGTGGTTTCCTGCACCAACACAAGTGCAAAAAGTGGTTTTTCAACACTAACACAAGTGCGAAAAGTGGTTTTTCAACACTAACACAAGTGCGAAAAGTGGTTTTTCCACACTAATACAAGTGCAAAAGTGGTTTCCTGCACCAACACAAGTGCGAAAAGTGGTTTTTCAACACTAACGCAAGTGGGAAAAGTGGTTTTTCAACACTAACACAAGTGCGAAAAGTGGTTTTTCAACACTAACACAAGTGCGAAAAGTGTTTTTTCCACACTAATACAAGTGCAAAAGTGGTTTCCTGCACCAACACAAGTGCGAAAAATGGTTTTTCAACACTAACACAAGTGCGAAAAGTGGTTTTCAACACTAACACAAGTGCGAACAGTGGTTTTTCAACACTATCACAAGTGCAAAAAGTGTTTTTTCCACACTACTACAAGTACAAAAGTGGTTTCCTGCACCAACACAAGTGCGAAAAGTGGATTTTCAACACTAACACAAGTGCAAAAAGTGGTTTTTCAACACTAACACAAGTGCGAAAAGTGGTTTTTCCACACTAATACAAGTGCAAAAGTGGTTTCCTGCACCAACACAAGTGCGAAAAGTGGTTTTTCAACACTAACACAAGTGCGAAAAGTGGTTTTTCAACACTAACACAAGTGCGAAAAGTGGTTTTTCCACACTAATACAAGTGCAAAAGTGGTTTCCTGCACTAACACAGGTGTGAAAAATGGTTTTTCAACACTAACACAAGTGCGAAAAGTGGTTTTTCAACACTATCACAAGTGCAAAAAGAGTTTTTTCCACACTAGTACAAGTGCAAAAGTGGTTTCCTGCACCAACACAAGTGCGAAAAGTGGATTTTCAACACTAACACAAGTGCAAAAAGTGGGTTTTCAACACTAACACAACTGCGAAAAGTGGTTTTTCCACACTAATACAAGTGCAAAAGTGGTTTCCTGCACCAACACAAGTGTGAAAAGTGGTTTTTCAACACTAACACAAGTGCGAAAAGTGGTTTTTCAACACTATCACAAGTGCAAAAAGTGTTTTTTCCACACTAGTACAAGTGCAAAAGTGGGTTCCTGCACCAACACAAGTGCGAAAAGTGGTTTTTCAACACTAACACAAGTGCGAAAAGTGGTTTTTCAACACTATCACAAGTGCAAAAAGTGTTTTTTCCACACTAATACAAGTGCAAAAGTGGTTTCCTGCACCAACACAAGTGCGAAAAGTGGTTTTTCAACACTAACATAAGTGCGAAAAGGGGTTTTTCAACACTAACACATGTGCGAAAAGTGGTTTTTCAACACTAACACAAGTGCGAAAAGTGGTTTTTCAACACTATCACAAGTGCAAAAAGTGTTTTTTCCACACTAGTACAAGTGCAAAAGTGGTTTCCTGCACCAACACAAGTGCGAAAAGTGGTATTTCAACACTAACACAAGTGCAAAAAGTGATTTTTCCACACTAATACAAGTGCAAAAGTGGTTGCCTGCACCAACACAAGTGCGAAAAGTGTTTTTTCAACACTAACACAAGTGCGAAATGTTGTTTTTCAACACTAACACAAGTGCGAAAAGTGGTTTTTCAACACTAACACAAGTGTGAAAAGTGGTTTTTCCACACTAATACAAGTGCAAAAGTGGTTTCGTTCACCAACACAAGTGCGAAAAGTGGTTTTTCAACACTAACACAAGTGCGAAAAGTGATTTTTCAACACTAACACAAGTGCGAAAAGTGGTTTTTCCACACTAATACAAGTGCAAAAGTGGTTTCCTGCACCAACACAAGTGCGAAAAGTGGTTTTTCAACACTAACACAAGTGGGAAAAGTGGTTTTTCAACACTAACACAAGTGCGAAAAGTGGTTTTTCAACACTAACACAAGTGCGAAAAGTGTTTTTTCCACACTAATACAAGTGCAAAAGTGGTTTCCTGCACCAACACAAGTGCGAAAAGTGGTTTTTCAACACTAACACAAGTGCGAAAAGTGGTTTTTCAACACTAACACAAGTGCGAAAAGTGGTTTTTCAACACTATCACAAGTGCAAAAAGTGTATTTTCCACACTAATACAAGTGCAAAAGTGGTTTCCTGCACCAACACAAGTGCGAAAAGTTGATTTTCAACACTAACACAAGTGCAAAAAGTGGTTTTTCAACACTAACACAAGTGCGAAAAGTGGTTTTTCCACACTAATACAAGTGCAAAAGTGGTTTCCTGCACCAACACAAGTGCGAAAAGTGGTTTTTCAACACTACCACAAGTGCGAAAAGTGGGTTTTCAACACTAACACAAGTGCGAAAAGTGGTTTTTCCACACGAATACAAGTGCAAAAGTGGTTTCCTGCACCAACACAAGTGTGAAAAATGGTTTTTCAACACTAACACAAGTGCAAAAAGTGGTTTTTCAACACTATCACAAGTGCAAAAAGAGTTTTTTCCACACTAGTACAAGTGCAAAAGTGGTTTCCTGCACCAACACAAGTGCGAAAAGTGGATTTTCAACACTAACATAAGTGCAAAAAGTGGGTTTTCAACACTAACACAAGTGCGAAAAGTGGTTTTTCCACACTAATACAAGTGCAAAGGTGGTTTCCTGCACCAACACAAGTGCGAAAAGTTGTTTTTCAACACTAACACAAGTGCGAAAAGTGGTTTTTCAACACTAACACAAGTGCGAAAAGTGGTTTTTCAACACTAACACAAGTGCGAAAAGTGGTTTTTCCACACTAATACAAGTGCAAAAGTGGTTTCCTGCACCAACACAAGTGTGAAAAATGGTTTTTCAACACTAACACAAGTGCGAAAAGTGGTTTTTCAACACTATCACAAGTGCAAAAAGAGTTTTTTCCACACTAGTACAAGTGCAAAAGTGGTTTCCTGCACCAACACAAGTGCGAAAAGTGGATTTTCAACACTAACACAAGTGCAAAAAGTGGGTTTTCAACACTAACACAAGTGCGAAAAGTGGTTTTCCACACTAATACAAGTGCAAAAGTGGTTTCCTGCACCAACACAAGTGCGAAAAGTGGTTTTTCAACACTAACACAAGTGGGAAAAGTGGTTTTTCAACACTAACACAAGTGCGAAAAGTGGTTTTTCAACACTAACACAAGTGCGAAAAGTGTTTTTTCCACACTAATACAATAGTGGGGGGGCCAATGTTTTCCCGTTGAATTCAAATGTTAATTTGTGGACACTGGTTGGGTTGTCTTTAGGGATGATAGAAGTTGTAGAAAAAATATGTCTCCATTTTTTTCAAGTTCTTTATAGCGGCCATTTTGGATTATCAAAATGGCGTTTGTTGAAAACCGAAATTGTCATTATCTTGGCTTCTAAATGACCTAGAGTGTTAATTTTGGTGTCCAAATGTACATATTTGCGGATACTTAATCCAATAAACACACATTTATACACCTACATATGATCAAAAGGGTTCTTATGGCAGCCATCTTGGATTTTCACGCACTTATGCCAACACATATATATATTTTTTTCCATCATTTTCACTTCTAAATCACATAAAGGCTGGACTTTAGTGTTCAAATGTACACTTATAATGTCTTTGTGCAATATTTTTAGTTGCCAGTGTTCATTGTTACATTGAAGGATCTCCATCCTCCTCATCATCAGTGTTATCGATTCCCATGGGGCGCTCCTGACCCGTGTTACCACACACCTCTTCATCTGCCCCACACATACACATCTCAGAACAGTTGAGATGCTGAGACCTGCATGAGCAGTGAGACATGCATTGGGTCTTCTTGCAGTTACATTTGATTAGATGTGTGATGGCAGCTGGGGCTGGAGGGTCCTTGGTTGTGATGGGCACCAGCTGATCTCCTTCTGCTCTCCATCCATGTTCTGTTGGTTGTGGAAGCTGGGGGTCCGGTACATCAGCCTGATGCCACACCATGGCCTGGAAATGTGCACGAGCAATGGCTTCATGTAAAGCTCCCCGTGTTGGTGGCAGCTTCTGTGCCTCTAGCTGTTTCTTGGTAAACAGTCTCCACCTCAGCTTGCCCACATCCACAACTGTAGTACGAGGCTCATACAGCTGGCATACAAATGCCTCAATGTCACTTTCTGTGTCAGCTCTCAGCTCCTCAGAGGCCCCAAGGTCATGAAACGCAGATACCACCTCAACAGAGCACCTATTGAGGGCTTGCCAACATGTGAGCTTTCCCTTGCCGGCAAACCGACCAGTCTGGTCTGCTCCCGTGAATGCATGGAATCCTGGTAGGGCTGCAGCCTTCCTGACACCAAGTTCATGTACTATTGGTTCCAGTGAGATTTGCCTCTTCTTGTTCCCCACACCCGTGATGAAGTATGTGTCTTTGCATAGTTCATGGTACCGGTGGAGTGCTAGGATGAATACATCAGTATCAGGTGACTGAATGTACAGCTGTGTTGCACCTCTTCGGACGGCATCTAGACTGTGAAGAAAGATCCTCGTATCAGCCTCCTCCTGGGAGCTACGGAGATGCTGTACATCCATGCAGTTGGAGAAGACATCCTGCCTTGAAGTGACGATGAAGACCTTGGTAGTCCCCTCAAAGTGACACAGAGCTTTCTTTGCCAGATAGACAGTTAGCTCATCTTTGGTGTTGGTGTGTGACAGGAACTGTTTTGCTGTCAGTTTCCCAATCGGGGTGCTGTCTTGAACGTGGTAAGCAGTGGGCGGCTTGCCACCTTGGCGCCTCTCCCGTGTGGCCTCTTTCAGTGAATTTGGCAGATCATATCGGTCAAACACGAGGTGGACTTCATCATACCCGTTGGTCTTGCAGTCCAGTGTTGCATTGAAATGGCCAGCCCACTGGGCACATGTTTTGACCCATTGTGGCTTACCCATTGCTTGCACTAATGCCATGCCGTCTATGACAGTCACCTTCTTGGGAGGGGGTGGAGTATGTTCAGGATTGTCGTCGTCTGGCTGCTGACCAGTGCCAGTTGACTTCTTGGGTAGATCTTCTAGGATGCCCATGAGCTTGCTTTTGTCTGTGCATGGTAGTAGTGTCCCAGCCATTGCAAAGAGGGTTCGTGGAAGCGCGGTGAATTCATATTGACCTATGGCATCCTTCAAGTTGATCTCTGGTCGTGAGCGGGCCACGATCAGCATGCGCGCAAACAGTGACCTGTCGTCTTTCAGCTCTACAACCTTGTCTGCCAGTTTGTGCTTCACAGCTTTCCTGGCACTCTTCCACATCTTCAGTTTGACCTTTCCCATTCTGGCCCAAAGGTTGATTTCATTTGTGTTGATGCGCTCTGCAACAAACGTGTTATACGCTTTCTGACCAATCTCATCTTGGTTGCAGACATCCTTCTGTACTTCAGCTGGCATCACCACCTTGGTGATGATAGTCATCAGGTCTTCACCCTCATGCGTCATGGGATTCATGGACTCTCTGATCACATTCTTCAGTCGACGAATGCTGTCTTCCTGCCGAGCCCAGACTGTGGTTGATAGGTCGTGGTGCTCCTTGCGTGTAGCTGATTGTGAGCCAGCCATCTGACGGGCTTCTTCAGCAAGCCTACTCAGCTCTGGTGCTGTCAGAAAGAACCTTTCGCGGGCACTGGCATTCTGGGTAATGCCCACAATACCCCCTGTCACCTTCATGATCCTGTTGATGTGCTCCAGTGCATGGTCCACACCTACAGCACAGAAGGGTGTAGCTGTGCGTGAAAGTAGCCACACTGTGTCCGTCGCAGAGTACGGCTTGGTGACATCTGGGTTTGACCGTGTCTTGAAGCTATACGTGGTACCTGTGGCAGATTGTTTGTTTGGTGCTTGGCAAGGAACAAAGTCTGGAGCAGTCAGAACCTTGAGTGAGCGGTGTCTGGCCTTTCGGTCATGTAGTGTCAGTGTTCTATGTTCATCTGTGGAGGGTGCATGTTCCCGTCGTTGGTAGAGTGCCCAGGCTGTAGCATGGAGTGTCCGCTTCCCATCAGGTGTGTCTTCATTGAAGTCACTGTTGTCCACTGCAAAGAAGACAAACGTCCCTATGCGCATGGTTCTTGGAAAGTATACACCCTGTTCTGTCGTAGACTCTATGACTGAGTTGGCCAGCTGTGTCTCCAACCGCAAGATCCGACTATAATCAACAGACAGACCGAACCCATGCAGGAAATCCAGAAGCTTCTTGTTTCTGGTGGACTGATGGACTACAATGGCAACGGCAAGCTGCTGTGGCCATTCTAAGCGATGGCGGAATGGTGCATCTGGCTCTTTGGGCTTGTACGTGACTTGGCGTTTTGACTTGTAGCCGTACATGATGTTCTGACTGATGGTTATAACATCTCGATGAATAGTGGCTGAGCGCATAGTCTCTGGCTCAATGCTCGTGGCTGGTCCTTCCAGTAGCCAGCGGAGGAAAGCATAGAGTACTTTGGGTACGTGCTTTTCAGCATCATCAGTGTTCATTTCTCCTTCAAATTGCCATGGGTGCTTGTTCTGACAAGCAATGGCACTGCGGAGAACAGAGGCACTCTCAAACAGTTGTTCGATGTTTTTTTCATTTGTCTTCGTCATTGCATCTTCGACAGCTGCATCACGCACGGCAGTGGAGAATACACAGTCTGACTCGTTTCGACGTTTTGGTTTCATGAAGTGAACGTCATCAATGTGAGAGTTGATTTTCTCCTTCATGCCTTGGGTAGTAGGTGATGGGACATTGTGCACACCATTATTGTCAAGAATCCTGGAGTAAACCGACTTCAGGTCAGACATGTTGAGAATTTCACCAGCTTGGAGTAGAGAGCGAACAAGGCTGACAAACTCAATGTCTGCGGCTATTTTGATAACATTAGTTTCTTGCAGTATGTGTTCTTTGTCATCACTTGATGTCCCACTCTTGGGAGCACGTTGGACATTCTGCACCCAGCATGGGAGATGATACTTGACGTCGATCGCATGAGCATCATGTGCACTGATGGCAGCACTCAGCTGAACTTTCCACTTGTGGTTGCTGCCTTCTTCAACAGCTTTCTTCAGCTGTTTACCTGCGTTGAACGTGCATACAACATGTACACTTTCCTTAGTGACCTCTTGACAGAAGAAACAAAGGTCTCTGTTGAATGGAGTTGATGATGAACGTGTGAAGCGAAGAGTCTCGTCTTGCGTAGAACCTGAGGTACTTGCAGCGGCAGGTGCAGAAGAAGGACGTCCACACCTCTTATGAAGATGCTGGGTGTCGCCATGTTCGCAGGCTTTCTGGTGGCGAACTCTAGCACGCTCCAGGTGAGCAGTGTTGCATGTAGATCCATAACATGCCCGGTGCCACTTTGCTTTATTGTTCCTCAAGTCAGTGGCAGTGAAACAGCTTAATCGTTCGCTGATCTGTTTGAAGTCGGCATCACCATATCGTGCCCTCTCCTGGATGAACTGGAGAAACTTTGCATATGAGCCCAGTGCTGGCTCAGTCACTAGTGCACCTTGGGGATCCTGGCACTGAATGCAAAGTGTGAAATCAGTTTCTTTCTTGGTTTTCTTGCTTTTTGGCTCCATCATAGCTCAGGGTCACGAATCTGGAACATACAAATAACAAATAACAATTAAGATAGATGTGCATTAAGTTAGATTTTGGACACTGGTTCGGCTGTGCCATAAAAACCTATTTTTATCCCTTGTAGGTTATTAAAGAAGGTTTCATTCAATTCTCTATCCCCAAAAATGTACAACTGGACACCAGAATCGAAACTCTAGGTCATTTAGAAGCCAAGATAATGGAATTTTACGTTTTCGACATCCGCCATTTTGAAAATCCAAAATGGCCGCCATAAAGAACTTGAAACAATTGGAGACATATTTTTTCTAGAACTTATATCATCCCTAAAGACAGCCCAACCAGTGTCCAAAAATTAACAAGCAATTTCACCGGGCATTTCAATCTGCTACATTGGCCCCCCCACTACAAGTGCAAAAGTGGTTGTTTCCTGCACCAACACAAGTGCGAAAAGTGGTTTTTCAACACTAACACAAGTGCGAAAAGTGGTTTTTCAACACTAACACAAGTGCGAAAAGTGGTTTTTCAACACTATCACAAGTGCATAAAGTGTTTTTTCCACACTAATACAAGTGCAAAAGTGGTTTCCTGCACCAACACAAGTGTGAAAAGTGGATTTTCAACACTAACACAAGTGCAAAAAGTGGTTTTTCAACACTAACACAAGTGCGAAAACTGGTTTTTCCACACTAATACAAGTGCAAAAGTGGTTTCCTGCACCAACAGAAGTGCGAAAAGTGGTTTTTCAACACTAACACAAGTGCGAAAAGTGGTTTTTCAACACTAACACAAGTGCGAAAAGTGGTTTTTCCACACGAATACAAGTGCAAAAGTGGTTTCCTGCACCAACACAAGTGCGAAAAGTGGTTTTTCAACACTAACACAAGTGCAAAAAGTGGTTTTTCAACACTAACACAAGTGCGAAAAGTGGTTTTTCCACACTAATACAAGTGCAAAAATGGTTTCCTGCACCAACACAAGTGTGAAAAATGGTTTTTCAACACTAACACAAGTGCGAAAAGTGGTTTTTCAACACTATCACAAGTGCAAAAAGAGTTTTTTCCACACTAGTACAAGTGCAAAAGTGGTTTCCTGCACCAACACAAGTGCGAAAAGTGGATTTTCAACACTAACACAAATGCAAAAAGTGGGTTTTCAACACTAACACAAGTGCGAAAAGTGGTTTTTCCACACTAATACAAGTGCAAAAGTGGTTTCCTGCACCAACACAAGTGCGAAAAGTGGTTTTTCAACACTAACACAAGTGCGAAAAGTGGTTTTTCAACACTAACACAAGTGCGAAAAGTGGTTTTTCCAGACTAATACAAGTGCAAAAGTGGCTTCCTGCACCAACACAAGTGCAAAAAGTGGTTTTTCAACACTAACACAAGTGCGAAAAGTGGTTTTTCAACACTAACACAAGTGCGAAAAGTGGTTTTTCAACACTATCACAAGTGCAAAAAGTGTTTTTTCCACACTAATACAAGTGCAAAAGTGGTTTCCTGCCCCCAACACAAGTGCGAAAAGTGGTTTTTCAACACTAACACAAGTGCGAAAAGTGGTTTTTCAACACTAACACATGTGCGAAAAGTGGTTTTTCAACACTAACACAAGTGCAAAAAGTGGTTTTTCAACACTAACACAAGTGCAAAAAGTGGTTTTTCCACACTAATACAAGTGCAAAAGTGGTTTCCTGCACCAACACAAGTGCGAAAAGTGGTTTTTCAACACTAACACAAGTGCGAAAAGTGGTTTTTCAACACTAACACAAGTGCAAAAAGTGGTTTTTCAACACTAACACAAGTGCGAAAAGTGGTTTTTCCACACTAATACAAGTGCAAAAGTGGTTTCCTGCACCAACACTAGTGCGAAAAGTGGTTTTTCAACACTAACACAAGTGCGAAAAGTGGTTTTTCAACACTAACACAAGTGCGAAAAGTGGTTTTTCCACACTAATACAAGTGCAAAAGTGGTTTCCTGCACTAACACAAGTGCGAAAAGTGGTTTTTCAACACTAACACAAGTGGGAAAAGTGGTTTTTCAACACTAACACAAGTGCGAAAAGTGGTTTTTCAACACTAACACAAGTGCGAAAAGTGTTTTTTCCACACTAATACAAGTGCAAAAGTGGTTTCCTGCACCAACACAAGTGCGAAAAGTGGTTTTTCAACACTAACACAAGTGCGAAAAGTGGTTTTTCAACACTAACACAAGTGCGAAAAGTGGTTTTTCAACACTATCACAAGTGCATTTTTTTTTTTTCCACACTAATACAAGTGCAAAAGTGGTTTCCTGCACCAACACAAGTGCGAAAAGTGGATTTTCAACACTAACACAAGTGCAAAAAGTGGTTTTTCAACACTAACACAAGTGCGAAAACTGGTTTTTCCACACTAATACAAGTGCAAAAGTGGTTTCCTGCACCAACAGAAGTGCGAAAAGTGGTTTTTCAACACTAACACAAGTGCGAAAAGTGGTTTTTCAACACGAACACAAGTGCGAAAAGTGGTTTTTCCACACGAATGCAAGTGCAAAAGTGGTTTCCTGCACCAACACAAGTGCGAAAAGTGGTTTTTCAACACTAACACAAGTGCGAAAAGTGGTTTTTCAACACTAACACAAGTGCGAAAAGTGGTTTTTCAACACTAACACAAGTGCGAAAAGTGTTTTTTCCACACTAATACAAGTGCAAAAGTGGTTTCCTGCACCAACACAAGTGCGAAAAGTGGTTTTTCAACACTAACACAAGTGCGAAAAGTGGTTTTTCAACACTAACACAAGTGCGAAAAGTGGTTTTTCAACACTATCACAAGTGCAAAAAGTGTATTTTCCACACTAATACAAGT
Source organism: Myxine glutinosa (assembly GCF_964187855.1). Classification (NCBI taxonomy): domain Eukaryota; kingdom Metazoa; phylum Chordata; class Myxini; order Myxiniformes; family Myxinidae; genus Myxine; species Myxine glutinosa. Next base: position 22,784 of record NW_027616704.1, read on the forward strand.
GCAAAAGTGGTTTCCTGCACCAACACAAGTGCGAAAAGTTGATTTTCAACACTAACACAAGTGCAAAAAGTGGTTTTTCAACACTAACACAAGTGCGAAAAGTGGTTTTTCCACACTAATACAAGTGCAAAAGTGGTTTCCTGCACCAACACAAGTGCGAAAAGTGGTTTTTCAACACTACCACAAGTGCGAAAAGTGGGTTTTCAACACTAACACAAGTGCGAAAAGTGGTTTTTCCACACGAATACAAGTGCAAAAGTGGTTTCCTGCACCAACACAAGTGTGAAAAATGGTTTTTCAACACTAACACAAGTGCAAAAAGTGGTTTTTCAACACTATCACAAGTGCAAAAAGAGTTTTTTCCACACTAGTACAAGTGCAAAAGTGGTTTCCTGCACCAACACAAGTGCGAAAAGTGGATTTTCAACACTAACATAAGTGCAAAAAGTGGGTTTTCAACACTAACACAAGTGCGAAAAGTGGTTTTTCCACACTAATACAAGTGCAAAGGTGGTTTCCTGCACCAACACAAGTGCGAAAAGTTGTTTTTCAACACTAACACAAGTGCGAAAAGTGGTTTTTCAACACTAACACAAGTGCGAAAAGTGGTTTTTCAACACTAACACAAGTGCGAAAAGTGGTTTTTCCACACTAATACAAGTGCAAAAGTGGTTTCCTGCACCAACACAAGTGTGAAAAATGGTTTTTCAACACTAACACAAGTGCGAAAAGTGGTTTTTCAACACTATCACAAGTGCAAAAAGAGTTTTTTCCACACTAGTACAAGTGCAAAAGTGGTTTCCTGCACCAACACAAGTGCGAAAAGTGGATTTTCAACACTAACACAAGTGCAAAAAGTGGGTTTTCAACACTAACACAAGTGCGAAAAGTGGTTTTCCACACTAATACAAGTGCAAAAGTGGTTTCCTGCACCAACACAAGTGCGAAAAGTGGTTTTTCAACACTAACACAAGTGGGAAAAGTGGTTTTTCAACACTAACACAAGTGCGAAAAGTGGTTTTTCAACACTAACACAAGTGCGAAAAGTGTTTTTTCCACACTAATACAAGTGCAAAAGTGGTTGTTTCCTGCACCAACACAAGTGCGAAAAGTGGTTTTTCAACACTAACACAAGTGCGAAAAGTGGTTTTTCAACACTAACACAAGTGCGAAAAGTGGTTTTTCAACACTATCACAAGTGCATAAAGTGTTTTTTCCACACTAATACAAGTGCAAAAGTGGTTTCCTGCACCAACACAAGTGTGAAAAGTGGATTTTCAACACTAACACAAGTGCAAAAAGTGGTTTTTCAACACTAACACAAGTGCGAAAACTGGTTTTTCCACACTAATACAAGTGCAAAAGTGGTTTCCTGCACCAACAGAAGTGCGAAAAGTGGTTTTTCAACACTAACACAAGTGCGAAAAGTGGTTTTTCAACACTAACACAAGTGCGAAAAGTGGTTTTTCCACACGAATACAAGTGCAAAAGTGGTTTCCTGCACCAACACAAGTGCGAAAAGTGGTTTTTCAACACTAACACAAGTGCAAAAAGTGGTTTTTCAACACTAACACAAGTGCGAAAAGTGGTTTTTCCACACTAATACAAGTGCAAAAATGGTTTCCTGCACCAACACAAGTGTGAAAAATGGTTTTTCAACACTAACACAAGTGCGAAAAGTGGTTTTTCAACACTATCACAAGTGCAAAAAGAGTTTTTTCCACACTAGTACAAGTGCAAAAGTGGTTTCCTGCACCAACACAAGTGCGAAAAGTGGATTTTCAACACTAACACAAATGCAAAAAGTGGGTTTTCAACACTAACACAAGTGCGAAAAGTGGTTTTTCCACACTAATACAAGTGCAAAAGTGGTTTCCTGCACCAACACAAGTGCGAAAAGTGGTTTTTCAACACTAACACAAGTGCGAAAAGTGGTTTTTCAACACTAACACAAGTGCGAAAAGTGGTTTTTCCAGACTAATACAAGTGCAAAAGTGGCTTCCTGCACCAACACAAGTGCAAAAAGTGGTTTTTCAACACTAACACAAGTGCGAAAAGTGGTTTTTCAACACTAACACAAGTGCGAAAAGTGGTTTTTCAACACTATCACAAGTGCAAAAAGTGTTTTTTCCACACTAATACAAGTGCAAAAGTGGTTTCCTGCCCCCAACACAAGTGCGAAAAGTGGTTTTTCAACACTAACACAAGTGCGAAAAGTGGTTTTTCAACACTAACACATGTGCGAAAAGTGGTTTTTCAACACTAACACAAGTGCAAAAAGTGGTTTTTCAACACTAACACAAGTGCAAAAAGTGGTTTTTCCACACTAATACAAGTGCAAAAGTGGTTTCCTGCACCAACACAAGTGCGAAAAGTGGTTTTTCAACACTAACACAAGTGCGAAAAGTGGTTTTTCAACACTAACACAAGTGCAAAAAGTGGTTTTTCAACACTAACACAAGTGCGAAAAGTGGTTTTTCCACACTAATACAAGTGCAAAAGTGGTTTCCTGCACCAACACTAGTGCGAAAAGTGGTTTTTCAACACTAACACAAGTGCGAAAAGTGGTTTTTCAACACTAACACAAGTGCGAAAAGTGGTTTTTCCACACTAATACAAGTGCAAAAGTGGTTTCCTGCACTAACACAAGTGCGAAAAGTGGTTTTTCAACACTAACACAAGTGGGAAAAGTGGTTTTTCAACACTAACACAAGTGCGAAAAGTGGTTTTTCAACACTAACACAAGTGCGAAAAGTGTTTTTTCCACACTAATACAAGTGCAAAAGTGGTTTCCTGCACCAACACAAGTGCGAAAAGTGGTTTTTCAACACTAACACAAGTGCGAAAAGTGGTTTTTCAACACTAACACAAGTGCGAAAAGTGGTTTTTCAACACTATCACAAGTGCATTTTTTTTTTTTCCACACTAATACAAGTGCAAAAGTGGTTTCCTGCACCAACACAAGTGCGAAAAGTGGATTTTCAACACTAACACAAGTGCAAAAAGTGGTTTTTCAACACTAACACAAGTGCGAAAACTGGTTTTTCCACACTAATACAAGTGCAAAAGTGGTTTCCTGCACCAACAGAAGTGCGAAAAGTGGTTTTTCAACACTAACACAAGTGCGAAAAGTGGTTTTTCAACACGAACACAAGTGCGAAAAGTGGTTTTTCCACACGAATGCAAGTGCAAAAGTGGTTTCCTGCACCAACACAAGTGCGAAAAGTGGTTTTTCAACACTAACACAAGTGCGAAAAGTGGTTTTTCAACACTAACACTAGTGCGAAAAGTGGTTTTTCCACACTAATACAAGTGCAAAAATGGTTTCCTGCACCAACACAAGTGTGAAAAATGGTTTTTCAACACTAACACAAGTGCGAAAAGTGGTTTTTCAACACTATCACAAGTGCAAAAAGTGTTTTTTCCACACTAGTACAAGTGCAAAAGTGGTTTCCTGCACCAACACAAGTGCGAAAAGTGGTATTTCAACACTAACACAAGTGCAAAAAGTGATTTTTCCACACTAATACCAGTGCAAAAGTGGTTGCCTGCACCAACACAAGTGCGAAAAGTGTTTTTTCAACACTAACACAAGTGCGAAATGTTGTTTTTCAACACTAACACAAGTGCGAAAAGTGGTTTTTCAACACTAACACAAGTGTGAAAAGTGGTTTTTCCACACTAATACAAGTGCAAAAGTGGTTTCGTTCACCAACACAAGTGCGAAAAGTGGTTTTTCAACACTAACACAAGTGCGAAAAGTGATTTTTCAACACTAACACAAGTGCGAAAAGTGGTTTTTCCACACTAATACAAGTGCAAAAGTGGTTTCCTGCACCAACACAAGTGCGAAAAGTGGTTTTTCAACACTAACACAAGTGGGAAAAGTGGTTTTTCAACACTAACACAAGTGCGAAAAGTGGTTTTTCAACACTAACACAAGTGCGAAAAGTGTATTTTCCACACTAATACAAGTGCAAAAGTGGTTTCCTGCACCAACACAAGTGCGAAAAGTGGTTTTTCAACACTAACACAAGTGCGAAAAGTGGTTTTTCAACACTAACACAAGTGCGAAAAGTGGTTTTTCAACACTATCACAAGTGCAAAAAGTGTATTTTCCACACTAATACAAGTGCAAAAGTGGTTTCCTGCACCAACACAAGTGCGAAAAGTTGATTTTCAACACTAACACAAGTGCAAAAAGTAGTTTTTCAACACTAACACAAGTGCGAAAAGTGGTTTTTCCACACTAATACAAGTGCAAAAGTGGTTTCCTGCACCAACACAAGTGCGAAAAGTGGTTTTTCAACACTACCACAAGTGCGAAAAGTGGGTTTTCAACACTAACACAAGTGCGAAAAGTGGTTTTTCCACACGAATACAAGTGCAAAAGTGGTTTCCTGCACCAACACAAGTGTGAAAAATGGTTTTTCAACACTAACACAAGTGCAAAAAGTGGTTTTTCAACACTATCACAAGTGCAAAAAGAGTTTTTTCCACACTAGTACAAGTGCAAAAGTGGTTTCCTGCACCAACACAAGTGCGAAAAGTGGATTTTCAACACTAACATAAGTGCAAAAAGTGGGTTTTCAACACTAACACAAGTGCGAAAAGTGGTTTTTCCACACTAATACAAGTGCAAAGGTGGTTTCCTGCACCAACACAAGTGCGAAAAGTTGTTTTTCAACACTAACACAAGTGCGAAAAGTGGTTTTTCAACACTAACACAAGTGCGAAAAGTGGTTTTTCAACACTAACACAAGTGCGAAAAGTGGTTTTTCCACACTAATACAAGTGCAAAAGTGGTTTCCTGCACCAACACAAGTGTGAAAAATGGTTTTTCAACACTAACACAAGTGCGAAAAGTGGTTTTTCAACACTATCACAAGTGCAAAAAGAGTTTTTTCCACACTAATACAAGTGCAAAAGTGGTTTCCTGCACCAACACAAGTGCGAAAAGTGGATTTTCAACACTAACACAAGTGCAAAAAGTGGGTTTTCAACACTAACACAAGTGCGAAAAGTGGTTTTCCACACTAATACAAGTGCAAAAGTGGTTTCCTGCACCAACACAAGTGCGAAAAGTGGTTTTTCAACACTAACACAAGTGGGAAAAGTGGTTTTTCAACACTAACACAAGTGCGAAAAGTGGTTTTTCAACACTAACACAAGTGCGAAAAGTGTTTTTTCCACACTAATACAAGTGCAAAAGTGGTTGTTTCCTGCACCAACACAAGTGCGAAAAGTGGTTTTTCAACACTAACACAAGTGCGAAAAGTGGTTTTTCAACACTAACACAAGTGCGAAAAGTGGTTTTTCAACACTATCACAAGTGCGAAAAGTGGTTTTTCCACACTAATACAAGTGCAAAAGTGGTTTCCTGCACCAACAGAAGTGCGAAAAGTGGTTTTTCAACACTAACACAAGTGCGAAAAGTGGTTTTTCAACACTAACACAAGTGCGAAAAGTGGTTTTTCCACACGAATACAAGTGCAAAAGTGGTTTCCTGCACCAACACAAGTGCGAAAAGTGGTTTTTCAACACTAACACAAGTGCAAAAAGTGGTTTTTCAACACTAACACAAGTGCGAAAAGTGGTTTTTCCACACTAATACAAGTGCAAAAATGGTTTCCTGCACCAACACAAGTGTGAAAAATGGTTTTTCAACACTAACACAAGTGCGAAAAGTGGTTTTTCAACACTATCACAAGTGCAAAAAGAGTTTTTTCCACACTAGTACAAGTGCAAAAGTGGTTTCCTGCACCAACACAAGTGCGAAAAGTGGATTTTCAACACTAACACAAATGCAAAAAGTGGGTTTTCAACACTAACACAAGTGCGAAAAGTGGTTTTTCCACACTAATACAAGTGCAAAAGTGGTTTCCTGCACCAACACAAGTGCGAAAAGTGGTTTTTCAACACTAACACAAGTGCGAAAAGTGGTTTTTCAACACTAACACAAGTGCGAAAAGTGGTTTTTCCAGACTAATACAAGTGCAAAAGTGGCTTCCTGCACCAACACAAGTGCAAAAAGTGGTTTTTCAACACTAACACAAGTGCGAAAAGTGGTTTTTCAACACTAACACAAGTGCGAAAAGTGGTTTTTCAACACTATCACAAGTGCAAAAAGTGTTTTTTCCACACTAATACAAGTGCAAAAGTGGTTTCCTGCCCCCAACACAAGTGCGAAAAGTGGTTTTTCAACACTAACACAAGTGCGAAAAGTGGTTTTTCAACACTAACACATGTGCGAAAAGTCGTTTTTCAACACTAACACAAGTGCAAAAAGTGGTTTTTCAACACTATCACAAGTGCAAAAAGTGTTTTTTCAACACTAACACAAGTGCAAAAGTGGTTTTTCAACACTAACACATGTGCGAAAAGTGGTTTTTCAACACTAACACAAGTGCAAAAAGTGGTTTTTCAACACTAACACAAGTGCAAAAAGTGGTTTTTCCACACTAATACAAGTGCAAAAGTGGTTTCCTGCACCAACACAAGTGCGAAAAGTGGTTTTTCAACACTAACACAAGTGCGAAAAGTGGTTTTTCAACACTAACACAAGTGCGAAAAGTGGTTTTTCCACACTAATACAAGTGCAAAAGTGGTTTCCTGCACCAACACAAGTGCGAAAAGTGGTTTTTCAACACTAACACAAGTGCGAAAAGTGGTTTTTCAACACTAACACAAGTGCGAAAAGTGGTTTTTCCACACTAATACAAGTGCAAAAGTGGTTTCCTGCACTAACACAAGTGCGAAAAGTGGTTTTTCAACACTAACACAAGTGGGAAAAGTGGTTTTTCAACACTAACACAAGTGCGAAAAGTGGTTTTTCAACACTAACACAAGTGCGAAAAGTGTTTTTTCCACACTAATACAAGTGCAAAAGTGGTTTCCTGCACCAACACAAGTGCGAAAAGTGGTTTTTCAACACTAACACAAGTGCGAAAAGTGGTTTTTCAACACTAACACAAGTGCGAAAAGTGGTTTTTCAACACTATCACAAGTGCATTTTTTTTTTCCACACTAATACAAGTGCAAAAGTGGTTTCCTGCACCAACACAAGTGCGAAAAGTGGATTTTCAACACTAACACAAGTGCAAAAAGTGGTTTTTCAACACTAACACAAGTGCGAAAACTGGTTTTTCCACACTAATACAAGTGCAAAAGTGGTTTCCTGCACCAACAGAAGTGCGAAAAGTGGTTTTTCAACACTAACACAAGTGCGAAAAGTGGTTTTTCAACACGAACACAAGTGCGAAAAGTGGTTTTTCCACACGAATGCAAGTGCAAAAGTGGTTTCCTGCACCAACACAAGTGCGAAAAGTGGTTTTTCAACACTAACACAAGTGCGAAAAGTGGTTTTTCAACACTAACACTAGTGCGAAAAGTGGTTTTTCCACACTAATACAAGTGCAAAAATGGTTTCCTGCACCAACACAAGTGTGAAAAATGGTTTTTCAACACTAACACAAGTGCGAAAAGTGGTTTTTCAACACTATCACAAGTGCAAAAAGTGTTTTTTCCACACTAGTACAAGTGCAAAAGTGGTTTCCTGCACCAACACAAGTGCGAAAAGTGGTTTTTCAACACTAACACAAGTGCGAAAAGTGGTTTTTCAACACTAACACATGTGCGAAAAGTGGTTTTTCAACACTAACACAAGTGCGAAAAGTGGTTTTTCAACACTATCACAAGTGCAAAAAGTGTTTTTCCCACACTAGTACAAGTGCAAAAGTGGTTTCCTGCACCAACACAAGTGCGAAAAGTGGTTTTTCAACATTAACACAAGTGGGAAAAGTGGTTTTTCAACACTAACAAGTGCGAAAAGTGGTTTTTCAACACTAACACAAGTGCGAAAAGTGTTTTTTCCACACTAATACAAGTGCAAAAGTGGTTTCCTGCACCAACACAAGTGCGAAAAGTGGTTTTTCAACACTAACACAAGTGCGAAAAGTGGTTTTTCAACACTAACACAAGTGCGAAAAGTGGTTTTTCAACACTAACACAAGTGCGAAAAGTGGTTTTTCCACACTAATACAAGTGCAAAAGTGGTTTCCTGCACCAACACAAGTGCGAAAAGTTGTTTTTCAACACTAACACAAGTGCGAAAAGTGGTTTTTCAACACTAACACAAGTGCGAAAAGTGGTTTTTCCACACTAATACAAGTGCAAAAGTGGTTTCCTGCACCAACACAAGTGCGAAAAGTGGTTTTTCAACACTAACACAAGTGCGAAAAGTGGTTTTTCAACACTAACACAAGTGCGAAAAGTGGTTTTTCAACACTAACACAAGTGCGAAAAGTGTTTTTTCCACACTAATACAAGTGCAAAAGTGGTTACCTGCACCAACACAAGTGCGAAAAGTGTTTTTTCAACACTAACACAAGTGCGAAATGTTGTTTTTCAACACTAACACAAGTGCGAAAAGTGGTTTTTCAACACTAACACAAGTGTGAAAAGTGGTTTTTCCACACTAATACAAGTGCAAAAGTGGTTTCCTGCACCAACACAAGTGCGAAAAGTGGTTTTTCAACACTAACACAAGTGGGAAAAGTGGTTTTTCAACACTAACACAAGTGCGAAAAGTGGTTTTTCAACACTAACACAAGTGCAAAAGTGGTTTCCTGCACCAACACAAGTGCGAAAAGTGGTTTTTCAACACTAACACAAGTGCGAAAAGTGGTTTTTCAACACTAACACAAGTGCGAAAAGTGGTTTTTCCACACTAATACAAGTGCAAAAGTGGTTTCCTGCACCAACACAAGTGCGAAAAGTGGTTTTTCAACACTAACACAAGTGCGAAAAGTGGTTTTTCAACACTAACACAAGTGCGAAAAGTGTTTTTTCCACACTAATACAAGTGCAAAAGTGGTTTCCTGCACCAACACAAGTGCGAAAAATGGTTTTTCAACACTAACACAAGTGCGAAAAGTGGTTTTCAACACTAACACAAGTGCGAACAGTGGTTTTTCAACACTATCACAAGTGCAAAAAGTGTTTTTTCCACACTAGTACAAGTGCAAAAGTGGTTTCCTGCACCAACACAAGTGCGAAAAGTGGATTTTCAACACTAACACAAGTGCAAAAAGTGGTTTTTCAACACTAACACAAGTGCGAAAAGTGGTTTTTCCACACTAATACAAGTGCAAAAGTGGTTTCCTGCACCAACACAAGTGCGAAAAGTGGTTTTTCAACACTACCACAAGTGCGAAAAGTGGTTTTTCAACACTAACACAAGTGCGAAAAGTGGTTTTTCCACACTAATACAAGTGCAAAAGTGGTTTCCTGCACCAACACAAGTGCGAAAAGTGGTTTTTCAACACTAACACAAGTGCGAAAAGTGGTTTTTCAACACTAACACAAGTGCGAAAAGTGGTTTTTCCACACTAATACAAGTGCAAAAGTGGTTTCCTGCACCAACACAGGTGTGAAAAATGGTTTTTCAACACTAACACAAGTGCGAAAAGTGGTTTTTCAACACTATCACAAGTGCAAAAAGAGTTTTTTCCACACTAGTACAAGTGCAAAAGTGGTTTCCTGCACCAACACAAGTGCGAAAAGTGGATTTTCAACACTAACACAAGTGCAAAAAGTGGGTTTTCAACACTAACACAAGTGCGAAAAGTGGTTTTTCCACACTAATACAAGTGCGAAAGTGGTTTCCTGCACCAACACAAGTGTGAAAAGTGGTTTTTCAACACTAACACAAGTGCGAAAAGTGGTTTTTCAACACTATCACAAGTGCAAAAAGTGTTTTTTCCACACTAGTACAAGTGCAAAAGTGGTTTCCTGCACCAACACAAGTGCGAAAAGTGGTTTTTCAACACTAACACAAGTGCGAAAAGTGGTTTTTCAACACTATCACAAGTGCAAAAAGTGTTTTTTCCACACTAATACAAGTGCAAAAGTGGTTTCCTGCACCAACACAAGTGCGAAAAGTGGTTTTTCAACACTAACACAAGTGCGAAAAGTGGTTTTTCAACACTAACACATGTGCGAAAAGTGGTTTTTCAACACTAACACAAGTGCGAAAAGTGGTTTTTCAACACTATCACAAGTGCAAAAAGTGTTTTTCCCACACTAGTACAAGTGCAAAAGTGGTTTCCTGCACCAACACAAGTGCGAAAAGTGGTTTTTCAACACTAACACAAGTGCAAAAAGTGGTTTTTACACACTAATACAAGTGCAAAAGTGGTTACCTGCACCAACACAAGTGCGAAAAGTGGTTTTTCAACACTATCACAAGTGCAAAAAGTGTTTTTTCCACACTAGTACAAGTGCAAAAGTGGTTTCCTGCACCAACACAAGTGCGAAAAGTGGTTTTTCAACACTAACACAAGTGCAAAAAGTGGTTTTTCCACACTAATACAAGTGCAAAAGTGGTTTCCTGCACCAACACAAGTGCGAAAAGTGTTTTTTCAACACTAACACAAGTGCGAAAAGTTGTTTTTCAACACTAACACAAGTGCGAAAAGTGGTTTTTCAACACTAACACAAGTGCGAAAAGTGGTTTTTCCACACTAATACAAGTGCAAAAGTGGTTTCCTGCACCAACACAAGTGCGAAAAGTGGTTTTTCAACACTAACACAAGTGCGAAAAGTGGTTTTTCAACACTAACACAAGTGCGAAAAGTGGTTTATCAACACTAACACAAGTGCGAAAAGTGTTTTTTCCACACTAATACAAGTGCAAAAGTGATTACCTGCACCAACACAAGTGCGAAAAGTGTTTTTTCAACACTAACACAAGTGCGAAAATGTTGTTTTTCAACACTAACACAAGTGCGAAAAGTGGTTTTTCAACACTAACACAAGTGTGAAAAGTGGTTTTTCCACACTAATACAAGTGCAAAAGTGGTTTACTGCACCAACACAAGTGCGAAAAGTGGTTTTTCAACACTAACCCAAGTGGGAAACGTGGTTTTTCAACACTAACACAAGTGCGAAAAGTGGTTTTTCAACACTAACACAAGTGCGAAAAGTGATTTTTCCACACTAATACAAGTGCAAAAGTGGTTTCCTTCACCAACACAAGTGCGAAAAGTGGTTTTTCAACACTAACACAAGTGCGAAAAGTGGTTTTTCAACACCATCACAAGTGCAAAAAGTGTTTTTTCCACACGAGTACAAGTGCAAAAGTGGTTTCCTGCACCAACACAAGTGCGAAAAGTGGTTTTTCAACACTAACACAAGTGCGAAAAGTGGTTTTTCAACACTATCACAAGTGCAAAAAGTGTTTTTTCCACACTAATACAAGTGCAAAAGTGGTTTCCTGCACCAACACAAGTGCGAAAAGTGGTTTTTCAACACTAACACAAGTGCAAAAAGTGGTTTTTCAACACTAACACATGTGCGAAAAGTGGTTTTTCAACACTAACACAAGTGCGAAAAGTGGTTTTTCAACACTATCACAAGTGCAAAAAGTGTTTTTTTCCACACTAGTACAAGTGCAAAAGTGGTTTCCTGCACCAACACAAGTGCGAAAAGTGGTTTTTCAACACTAACACAAGTGCAAAAAGTGGTTTTTCCACACTAATACAAGTGCAAAAGTGGTTTCCTGCACCAACACAAGTGCGAAAAGTGGTTTTTCAACACTAACACAAGTGCGAAAAGTGGTTTTTCAACACTAACACAAGTGTGAAAAGTGGTTTTTCAACACTAACACAAGTGCGAAAAGTGGTTTTTCCACACTAATACAAGTGCAAAAGTGGTTTCCTGCACCAACACAAGTGCGAAAAGTGGTTTTTCAACACTAACACAAGTGCGAAAAGTGGTTTTTCAACACTAACACAAGTGCGAAAAGTGGTTTTTCCACACTAATACAAGTGCAAAAGTGGTTTCCTGCACCAACACAAGTGCGAAAAGTGGTTTTTCAACACTAACACAAGTGGGAAAAGTGGTTTTTCAACACTAACACAAGTGCGAAAAGTGGTTTTTCAACACTAACACAAGTGCGAAAAGTGTTTTTTCCACACTAATACAAGTGCAAAAGTGGTTTCCTGCACCAACACAAGTGCGAAAAATGGTTTTTCAACACTAACACAAGTGCGAAAAGTGGTTTTCAACACTAACACAAGTGCGAACAGTGGTTTTTCAACACTATCACAAGTGCAAAAAGTGTTTTTTCCACACTACTACAAGTACAAAAGTGGTTTCCTGCACCAACACAAGTGCGAAAAGTGGATTTTCAACACTAACACAAGTGCAAAAAGTGGTTTTTCAACACTAACACAAGTGCGAAAAGTGGTTTTTTCCACACTAATACAAGTGCAAAAGTGGTTTCCTGCACCAACACAAGTGCGAAAAGTGGTTTTTCAACACTAACACAAGTGCGAAAAGTGGTTTTTCAACACTAACACAAGTGCGAAAAGTGGTTTTTCCACACTAATACAAGTGCAAAAGTGGTTTCCTGCACCAACACAGGTGTGAAAAATGGTTTTTCAACACTAACACAAGTGCGAAAAGTGGTTTTTCAACACTATCACAAGTGCAAAAAGAGTTTTTTCCACACTAGTACAAGTGCAAAAGTGGTTTCCTGCACCAACACAAGTGCGAAAAGTGGATTTTCAACACTAACACAAGTGCAAAAAGTGGGTTTTCAACACTAACACAACTGCGAAAAGTGGTTTTTCCACACTAATACAAGTGCAAAAGTGGTTTCCTGCACCAACACAAGTGTGAAAAGTGGTTTTTCAACACTAACACAAGTGCGAAAAGTGGTTTTTCAACACTATCACAAGTGCAAAAAGTGTTTTTTCCACACTAGTACAAGTGCAAAAGTGGGTTCCTGCACCAACACAAGTGCGAAAAGTGGTTTTTCAACACTAACACAAGTGCGAAAAGTGGTTTTTCAACACTATCACAAGTGCAAAAAGTGTTTTTTCCACACTAATACAAGTGCAAAAGTGGTTTCCTGCACCAACACAAGTGCGAAAAGTGGTTTTTCAACACTAACACAAGTGCGAAAAGTGGTTTTTCAACACTAACACATGTGCGAAAAGTGGTTTTTCAACACTAACACAAGTGCGAAAAGTGGTTTTTCAACACTATCACATGTGCAAAAAGTGTTTTTTCCACACTAGTACAAGTGCAAAAGTGGTTTCCTGCACCAACACAAGTGCGAAAAGTGGTTTTTCAACACTAACACAAGTGCAAAAAGTGATTTTTCCACACTAATACAAGTGCAAAAGTGGTTACCTGCACCAACACAAGTGCGAAAAGTGTTTTTTCAACACTAACACAAGTGCGAAATGTTGTTTTTCAACACTAACACAAGTGCGAAAAGTGGTTTTTCAACACTAACACAAGTGCGAAAAGTTGTTTTTCAACACTAACACAAGTGCGAAAAGTGGTTTTTCAACACTAACACAAGTGCGAAAAGTGGTTTTTCCACACTAATACAAGTGCAAAAGTGGTTTCCTGCACCAACACAAGTGCGAAAAGTGGTTTTTCAACACTAACACAAGTGCGAAAAGTGGTTTTTCAACACTAACACAAGTGCAAAAAGTGTTTTTTCCACACTAGTACAAGTGCAAAAGTGGTTTCCTGCACCAACACAAGTGCGAAAAGTGGTTTTTCAACACTAACACAAGTGCGAAAAGTGGTTTTTCAACACTATCACAAGTGCAAAAAGTGTTTTTTCCACACTAATACAAGTGCAAAAGTGGTTTCCTGCACCAACACAAGTGCGAAAAGTGGTTTTTCAACACTAACACAAGTGCAAAAAGTGGTTTTTCAACACTAACACATGTGCGAAAAGTGGTTTTTCAACACTAACACAAGTGCGAAAAGTGGTTTTTCAACACTATCACAAGTGCAAAAAGTGTTTTTTCCACACTAGTACAAGTGCAAAAGTGGTTTCCTGCACCAACACAAGTGCGAAAAGTGGTTTTTCAACAATAAACACAAGTGCAAAAAGTGGTTTTTCCACACTAATACAAGTGCAAAAGTGGTTTCCCTGCACCAACACAAGTGCGAAAAGTGGTTTTTCACACTAACACAAGTGCGAAAAGTGGTTTTTTCAACACTAACACAAGTGCGAAAAGTGGTTTTTCAACACTAACACAAGTGCGAAAAGTGGTTTTTCCACACTAATACAAGTGCAAAAGTGGTTTCCTGCACCAACACAAGTGCGAAAAGTGGTTTTTCAACACTAACACACTAACACAAGTGCGAAAAGTGGTTTTTCAACACTAACACAAGTGCGAAAAGTGGTTTTTCAACACTAACACAAGTGCGAAAAGTGGTTTTTCCACACTAATACAAGTGCAAAAGTGGTTTCCTGCACCAACACAAGTGCGAAAAGTGGTTTTTCAACACTACACAAGTGCGAAAAGTGGTTTTTCACACTAACACAAGTGCGAAAAGTGGTTTTCCACACTAATACAAGTGCGAAAAGTGGTTTTTCAACACTATCACAAGTGCGAAAAGTGGTTTTTCCACACTAATACAAGTGCAAAAGTGGTTTCCTGCACCAACACAAGTGCGAAAAGTGGTTTTTCAACACTAACACAAGTGCGAAAAGTGGTTTTCAACACTAACACAAGTGCGAAAAGTGGTTTTTCCACACTAATACAAGTGCAAAAGTGGTTTCCTGCACCAACACAAGTGCGAAAAGTGGTTTTCAACACTAACACAAGTGCGAAAAGTGTTTTTCAACACTAACACAAGTGCGAAAAGTGTTTTTTTCCACACTAATACAAGTGCAAAAGTGGTTTCCTGCACCAACACAAGTGCGAAAAATGGTTTTTCAACACTAACACAAGTGCGAAAAGTGGTTTTCAACACTAACACAAGTGCGAACAGTGGGTTTTTCAACACTATCACAAGTGCAAAAAGTGTTTTTTCCACACTAATACAAGTGCAAAAGTGGTTTCCTGCACCAACACAAGTGCGAAAAGTGGATTTTCAACCACTAACACAAGTGCAAAAAGTGGTTTTTCAACACTAACACAAGTGCGAAAAGTGGTTTTTCCACCACTAATACAAGTGCAAAAGTGGTTTCCTGCACCAACACAAGTGCGAAAAGTGGTTTTTCAACCACTACCACAAGTGCGAAAAGTGGTTTTTCAACACTAACACAAGTGCGAAAAGTGGTTTTTTCCACACTAATACAAGTGCAAAAGTGGTTTCCTGCACACCAACACAAGTGCGAAAAGTGGTTTTTCAACACTAACACAAGTGCGAAAAGTGGTTTTTCAACACTAACACAAGTGCGAAAAGTGGTTTTTCCACACTAATACAAGTGCAAAAGTGGTTTCCTGCACCAACACAGGTGTGAAAAATGGTTTTTCAACACTAACACAAGTGCGAAAAGTGGTTTTTCAACACTATCACAAGTGCAAAAGAGTTTTTTCCACACTAGTACAAGTGCAAAAGTGGTTTCCTGCACCAACACAAGTGCGAAAAGTGGATTTTCAACACTAACACAAGTGCGAAAAGTGTTTTTTCCACACTAATACAAGTGCAAAAGTGGTTTCCTTCACCAACACAAGTGCGAAAATGGTTTTTCAACACTAACACAAGTGCGAAAAGTGGTTTTCAACACTAACACAAGTGCGAACAGTGGTTTTTCAACACTATCACAAGTGCAAAAAGTGTTTTTTCCACACTAATACAAGTGCAAAAGTGGTTTCCTGCACCACACAAGTGCGAAAAGTGGATTTTCAACACTAACACAAGTGCAAAAAAGTGGTTTTTCAACACTAACACAAGTGCGAAAAGTGGTTTTTCCACACTAATACAAGTGCAAAAGTGGTTTCCTGCACCAACACAAGTGCGAAAAGTGGTTTTTCAACACTACCACAAGTGCGAAAAGTGGTTTTTCAACACTAACACAAGTGCGAAAAAGTGGTTTTTCCACACTAATACAAGTGCAAAAGTGGTTTCCTGCACCCAACACAAGTGCGAAAAGTGGTTTTTCAACACTAACACAAGTGCGAAAAGTGGTTTTTCAACACCTAACACAAGTGCGAAAAGTGGTTTTTCCACACTAATACAAGTGCAAAAAGTGGTTTCCTGCACCAACACAGGTGTGAAAATGGTTTTTCAACACTAACACAAGTGCGAAAAGTGGTTTTTCAACACTATTCACAAGTGCAAAAAGAGTTTTTTCCACACTAGTACAAGTGCAAAAGTGGTTTCCTGCACCAACACAAGTGCGAAAAAGTGGATTTTCAACACTAACACAAGTGCAAAAAGTGGGTTTTCAACACTAACACAAGTGCGAAAAGTGGTTTTTCCACACTAATACAAGTGCGAAAGTGGTTTCCTGCACCAACACAAGTGTGAAAAGTGGTTTTTCAACACTAACACAAGTGCGAAAAGTGGTTTTTCAACACTATCACAAGTGCAAAAAGTGTTTTTTCCACACTAGTACAAGTGCAAAAGTGGTTTCCTGCACCAACACAAGTGCGAGAAAAGTGGTTTTTCAACACTAACACAAGTGCGAAAAGTGGTTTTTCAACACTATCACAAGTGCAAAAAGTGTTTTTCCCACACTAGTACAAGTGCAAAAGTGGTTTCCTGCACCAACACAAGTGCGAAAAGTGGTTTTTCAACACTAACACAAGTGCAAAAAGTGGTTTTTACACACTAATACAAGTGCAAAAGTGGTTACCTGCACCAACACAAGTGCGAAAAGTGGTTTTTCAACACTATCACAAGTGCAAAAAGTGTTTTTTCCACACTAGTACAAGTGCAAAAGTGGTTTCCTGCACCAACACAAGTGCGAAAAGTGGTTTTTCAACACTAACACAAGTGCAAAAAGTGGTTTTTCCACACTAATACAAGTGCAAAAGTGGTTTCCTGCACCAACACAAGTGCGAAAAGTGTTTTTTCAACACTAACACAAGTGCGAAAAGTTGTTTTTCAACACTAACACAAGTGCGAAAAGTGGTTTTTCAACACTAACACAAGTGCGAAAAGTGGTTTTTCCACACTAATACAAGTGCAAAAGTGGTTTCCTGCACCAACACAAGTGCGAAAAGTGGTTTTTCAACACTAACACAAGTGCGAAAAGTGGTTTTTCAACACTAACACAAGTGCGAAAAGTGGTTTTTCAACACTAACACAAGTGCGAAAAGTGTTTTTTCCACACTAATACAAATGCAAAAGTGGTTACCTGCACCAACACAAGTGCGAAAAGTGTTTTTTCAACACTAACACAAGTGCGAAATGTTGTTTTTCAACACTAACACAAGTGCGAAAAGTGGTTTTTCAACACTAACACAAGTGTGAAAAGTGGTTTTTCCACACTAATACAAGTGCAAAAGTGGTTTCCTGCACCAACACAAGTGCGAAAAGTGGTTTTTCAACACTAACCCAAGTGGGAAAAGTGGTTTTTCAACACTAACACAAGTGCGAAAAGTGGTTTTTCAACACTAACACAAGTGCGAAAAGTGATTTTTCCACACTAATACAAGTGCAAAAGTGGTTTCCTTCACCAACACAAGTGCGAAAAGTGGTTTTTCAACACTAACACAAGTGCGAAAAGTGGTTTTTCAACACCATCACAAGTGCAAAAAGTGTTTTTTCCACACGAGTACAAGTGCAAAAGTGGTTTCCTGCACCAACACAAGTGCGAAAAGTGGTTTTTCAACACTAACACAAGTGCGAAAAGTGGTTTTTCAACACTATCACAAGTGCAAAAAGTGTTTTTTCCACACTAATACAAGTGCAAAAGTGGTTTCCTGCACCAACACAAGTGCGAAAAGTGGTTTTTCAACACTAACACAAGTGCAAAAAGTGGTTTTTCAACACTAACACATGTGCGAAAAGTGGTTTTTCAACACTAACACAAGTGCGAAAAGTGGTTTTTCAACACTATCACAAGTGCAAAAAGTGTTTTTTCCACACTAGTACAAGTGCAAAAGTGGTTTCCTGCACCAACACAAGTGCGAAAAGTGGTTTTTCAACACTAACACAAGTGCAAAAAGTGGTTTTTCCACACTAATACAAGTGCAAAAGTGGTTTCCTGCACCAACACAAGTGCGAAAAGTGGTTTTTCAACACTAACACAAGTGCGAAAAGTGGTTTTTCAACACTAACACAAGTGCGAAAAGTGGTTTTTCAACACTAACACAAGTGCGAAAAGTGGTTTTTCCACACTAATACAAGTGCAAAAGTGGTTTCCTGCACCAACACAAGTGCGAAAAGTGGTTTTTCAACACTAACACAAGTGCGAAAAGTGGTTTTTCAACACTAACACAAGTGCGAAAAGTGGTTTTTCCACACTAATACAAGTGCAAAAGTGGTTTCCTGCACCAACACAAGTGCGAAAAGTGGTTTTTCAACACTAACACAAGTGGGAAAAGTGGTTTTTCAACACTAACACAAGTGCGAAAAGTGGTTTTTCAACACTAACACAAGTGCGAAAAGTGTTTTTTACACACTAATACAAGTGCAAAAGTGGTTTCCTGCACCAACACAAGTGCGAAAAATGGTTTTTAAACACTAACACAAGTGCGAAAAGTGGTTTTCAACACTAACACAAGTGCGAAAAGTGGTTTTTCAACACTATCACAAGTGCAAAAAGTGTTTTTTCCACACTACTACAAGTACAAAAGTGGTTTCCTGCACCAACACAAGTGCGAAAAGTGGATTTTCAACACTAACACAAGTGCAAAAAGTGGTTTTTCAACACTAACACAAGTGCGAAAAGTGGTTTTTTCCACACTAATACAAGTGCAAAAGTGGTTTCCTGCACCAACACAAGTGCGAAAAGTGGTTTTTCAACACTAACACAAGTGCGAAAAGTGGTTTTTCAACACTAACACAAGTGCGAAAAGTGGTTTTTCCACACTAATACAAGTGCAAAAGTGGTTTCCTGCACCAACACAGGTGTGAAAAATGGTTTTTCAACACTAACACAAGTGCGAAAAGTGGTTTTTCAACACTATCACAAGTGCAAAAAGAGTTTTTCCACACTAGTACAAGTGCAAAAGTGGTTTCCTGCACCAACACAAGTGCGAAAAGTGGTTTTTCAACACTAACACAAGTGCGAAAAGTGGTTTTTCAACACTATCACAAGTGCAAAAAGTGTTTTTTCCACACTAATACAAGTGCAAAAGTGGTTTCCTGCACCAACACAAGTGCGAAAAGTGGTTTTTCAACACTAACACAAGTGCAAAAAGTGGTTTTTCAACACTAACACATGTGCGAAAAGTGGTTTTTCAACACTAACACAAGTGCGAAAAGTGGTTTTTCAACACTATCACAAGTGCAAAAAGTGTTTTTTCCACACTAGTACAAGTGCAAAAGTGGTTTCCTGCACCAACACAAGTGCGAAAAGTGGTTTTTCAACACTAACACAAGTGCAAAAAGTGGTTTTTCCACACTAATACAAGTGCAAAAGTGGTTTCCTGCACCAACACAAGTGCGAAAAGTGGTTTTTCAACACTAACACAAGTGCGAAAAGTGGTTTTTCAACACTAACACAAGTGCGAAAAGTGGTTTTTCAACACTAACACAAGTGCGAAAAGTGGTTTTTCCACACTAATACAAGTGCAAAAGTGGTTTCCTGCACCAACACAAGTGCGAAAAGTGGTTTTTCAACACTAACACACTAACACAAGTGCGAAAAGTGGTTTTTCAACACCAACACAAGTGCGAAAAGTGGTTTTCCAACACTAACACAAGTGCGAAAAGTGGTTTTTCCACACTAATACAAGTGCAAAAGTGGTTTCCTGCACCAACACAAGTGCGAAAAGTGGTTTTTCAACACTAACACAAGTGCGAAAAGTGGTTTTTCAACACTAACACAAGTGCGAAAAGTGGTTTTTCCACACTAATACAAGTGCGAAAAGTGGTTTTTCAACACTATCACAAGTGCGAAAAGTGGTTTTTCCACACTAATACAAGTGCAAAAGTGGTTTCCTGCACCAACACAAGTGCGAAAAGTGGTTTTTCAACACTAACACAAGTGCGAAAAGTGGTTTTTCAACACTAACACAAGTGCGAAAAGTGGTTTTTCCACACTAATACAAGTGCAAAAGTGGTTTCCTGCACCAACACAAGTGCGAAAAGTGGTTTTTCAACACTAACACAAGTGCGAAAAGTGGTTTTTCAACACTAACACAAGTGCGAAAAGTGTTTTTTCCACACTAATACAAGTGCAAAAGTGGTTTCCTGCACCAACACAAGTGCGAAAAATGGTTTTTCAACACTAACACAAGTGCGAAAAGTGGTTTTCAACACTAACACAAGTGCGAACAGTGGTTTTTCAACACTATCACAAGTGCAAAAAGTGTTTTTTCCACACTAATACAAGTGCAAAAGTAGTTTCCTGCACCAACACAAGTGCGAAAAGTGGATTTTCAACACTAACACAAGTGCAAAAAGTGGTTTTTCAACACTAACACAAGTGCGAAAAGTGGTTTTTCCACACTAATACAAGTGCAAAAGTGGTTTCCTGCACCAACACAAGTGCGAAAAGTGGTTTTTCAACACTACCACAAGTGCGAAAAGTGGTTTTTCAACACTAACACAAGTGCGAAAAGTGGTTTTTCCACACTAATACAAGTGCAAAAGTGGTTTCCTGCACCAACACAAGTGCGAAAAGTGGTTTTTCAACACTAACACAAGTGCGAAAAGTGGTTTTTCAACACTAACACAAGTGCGAAAAGTGGTTTTTCCACACTAATACAAGTGCAAAAGTGGTTTCCTGCACCAACACAGGTGTGAAAAATGGTTTTTCAACACTAACACAAGTGCGAAAAGTGGTTTTTCAACACTATCACAAGTGCAAAAAGAGTTTTTTCCACACTAGTACAAGTGCAAAAGTGGTTTCCTGCACCAACACAAGTGCGAAAAGTGGATTTTCAACACTAACACAAGTGCAAAAAGTGGGTTTTCAACACTAACACAAGTGCGAAAAGTGGTTTTTCCACACTAATACAAGTGCGAAAGTGGTTTCCTGCACCAACACAAGTGTGAAAAGTGGTTTTTCAACACTAACACAAGTGCGAAAAGTGGTTTTTCAACACTATCACAAGTGCAAAAAGTGTTTTTTCCACACTAGTACAAGTGCAAAAGTGGTTTCCTGCACCAACACAAGTGCGAAAAGTGGTTTTTCAACACTAACACAAGTGCGAAAAGTGGTTTTTCAACACTATCACAAGTGCAAAAAGTGTTTTTTCCACACTAATACAAGTGCAAAAGTGGTTTCCTGCACCAACACAAGTGCGAAAAGTGGTTTTTCAACACTAACACAAGTGCGAAAAGTGGTTTTTCAACACTAACACATGTGCGAAAAGTGGTTTTTCAACACTAACACAAGTGCGAAAAGTGGTTTTTCAACACTATCACAAGTGCAAAAAGTGTTTTTCCCACACTAGTACAAGTGCAAAAGTGGTTTCCTGCACCAACACAAGTGCGAAAAGTGGTTTTTCAACACTAACACAAGTGCAAAAAGTGGTTTTTACACACTAATACAAGTGCAAAAGTGGTGACCTGCACCAACACAAGTGCGAAAAGTGGTTTTTCAACACTATCACAAGTGCAAAAAGTGTTTTTTCCACACTAGTACAAGTGCAAAAGTGGTTTCCTGCACCAACACAAGTGCGAAAAGTGGTTTTTCAACACTAACACAAGTGCAAAAAGTGGTTTTTCCACACTAATACAAGTGCAAAAGTGGTTTCCTGCACCAACACAAGTGCGAAAAGTGGTTTTTCAACACTAACACAAGTGCGAAAAGTGGTTTTTCAACACTATCACAAGTGCAAAAAGTGTTTTTTCCACACTAATACAAGTGCAAAAGTGGTTTCCTGCACCAACACAAGTGCGAAAAGTGGTTTTTCAACACTAACACAAGTGCAAAAAGTGGTTTTTCAACACTAACACATGTGCGAAAAGTGGTTTTTCAACACTAACACAAGTGCGAAAAGTGGTTTTTCAACACTATCACAAGTGCAAAAAGTGTTTTTTCCACACTAGTACAAGTGCAAAAGTGGTTTCCTGCACCAACACAAGTGCGAAAAGTGGTTTTTCAACACTAACACAAGTGCAAAAAGTGGTTTTTCCACACTAATACAAGTGCAAAAGTGGTTTCCTGCACCAACACAAGTGCGAAAAGTGGTTTTTCAACACTAACACAAGTGCGAAAAGTGGTTTTTCAACACTAACACAAGTGCGAAAAGTGGTTTTTCAACACTAACACAAGTGCGAAAAGTGGTTTTTCCACACTAATACAAGTGCAAAAGTGGTTTCCTGCACCAACACAAGTGCGAAAAGTGGTTTTTCAACACTAACACACTAACACAAGTGCGAAAAGTGGTTTTTCAACACCAACACAAGTGCGAAAAGTGGTTTTCCAACACTAACACAAGTGCGAAAAGTGGTTTTTCCACACTAATACAAGTGCAAAAGTGGTTTCCTGCACCAACACAAGTGCGAAAAGTGGTTTTTCAACACTAACACAAGTGCGAAAAGTGGTTTTTCAACACTAACACAAGTGCGAAAAGTGGTTTTTCCACACTAATACAAGTGCGAAAAGTGGTTTTTCAACACTATCACAAGTGCGAAAAGTGGTTTTTCCACACTAATACAAGTGCAAAAGTGGTTTCCTGCACCAACACAAGTGCGAAAAGTGGTTTTTCAACACTAACACAAGTGCGAAAAGTGGTTTTTCAACATTAACACAAGTGCGAAAAGTGGTTTTTCCACACTAATACAAGTGCAAAAGTGGTTTCCTGCACCAACACAAGTGCGAAAAGTGGTTTTTCAACACTAACACAAGTGCGAAAAGTGGTTTTTCAACACTAACACAAGTGCGAAAAGTGTTTTTTCCACACTAATACAAGTGCAAAAGTGGTTTCCTGCACCAACACAAGTGCGAAAAATGGTTTTTCAACACTAACACAAGTGCGAAAAGTGGTTTTCAACACTAACACAAGTGCGAACAGTGGTTTTTCAACACTATCACAAGTGCAAAAAGTGTTTTTTCCACACTAATACAAGTGCAAAAGTAGTTTCCTGCACCAACACAAGTGCGAAAAGTGGATTTTCAACACTAACACAAGTGCAAAAAGTGGTTTTTCAACACTAACACAAGTGCGAAAAGTGGTTTTTCCACACTAATACAAGTGCAAAAGTGGTTTCCTGCACCAACACAAGTGCGAAAAGTGGTTTTTCAACACTACCACAAGTGCGAAAAGTGGTTTTTCAACACTAACACAAGTGCGAAAAGTGGTTTTTCCACACTAATACAAGTGCAAAAGTGGTTTCCTGCACCAACACAAGTGCGAAAAGTGGTTTTTCAACACTAACACAAGTGCGAAAAGTGGTTTTTCAACACTAACACAAGTGCGAAAAGTGGTTTTTCCACACTAATACAAGTGCAAAAGTGGTTTCCTGCACCAACACAGGTGTGAAAAATGGTTTTTCAACACTAACACAAGTGCGAAAAGTGGTTTTTCAACACTATCACAAGTGCAAAAAGAGTTTTTTCCACACTAGTACAAGTGCAAAAGTGGTTTCCTGCACCAACACAAGTGCGAAAAGTGGATTTTCAACACTAACACAAGTGCAAAAAGTGGGTTTTCAACACTAACACAAGTGCGAAAAGTGGTTTTTCCACACTAATACAAGTGCGAAAGTGGTTTCCTGCACCAACACAAGTGTGAAAAGTGGTTTTTCAACACTAACACAAGTGCGAAAAGTGGTTTTTCAACACTATCACAAGTGCAAAAAGTGTTTTTTCCACACTAGTACAAGTGCAAAAGTGGTTTCCTGCACCAACACAAGTGCGAAAAGTGGTTTTTCAACACTAACACAAGTGCGAAAAGTGGTTTTTCAACACTATCACAAGTGCAAAAAGTGTTTTTTCCACACTAATACAAGTGCAAAAGTGGTTTCCTGCACCAACACAAGTGCGAAAAGTGGTTTTTCAACACTAACACAAGTGCGAAAAGTGGTTTTTCAACACTAACACATGTGCGAAAAGTGGTTTTTCAACACTAACACAAGTGCGAAAAGTGGTTTTTCAACACTATCACAAGTGCAAAAAGTGTTTTTCCCACACTAGTACAAGTGCAAAAGTGGTTTCCTGCACCAACACAAGTGCGAAAAGTGGTTTTTCAACACTAACACAAGTGCAAAAAGTGGTTTTTACACACTAATACAAGTGCAAAAGTGGTTACCTGCACCAACACAAGTGCGAAAAGTGGTTTTTCAACACTATCACAAGTGCAAAAAGTGTTTTTTCCACACTAGTACAAGTGCAAAAGTGGTTTCCTGCACCAACACAAGTGCGAAAAGTGGTTTTTCAACACTAACACAAGTGCAAAAAGTGGTTTTTCCACACTAATACAAGTGCAAAAGTGGTTTCCTGCACCAACACAAGTGCGAAAAGTGTTTTTTCAACACTAACACAAGTGCGAAAAGTTGTTTTTCAACACTAACACAAGTGCGAAAAGTGGTTTTTCAACACTAACACAAGTGCGAAAAGTGGTTTTTCCACACTAATACAAGTGCAAAAGTGGTTTCCTGCACCAACACAAGTGCGAAAAGTGGTTTTTCAACACTAACACAAGTGCGAAAAGTGGTTTTTCAACACTAACACAAGTGCGAAAAGTGGTTTTTCAACACCAACACAAGTGCGAAAAGTGTTTTTTCCACACTAATACAAGTGCAAAAGTGGTTACCTGCACCAACACAAGTGCGAAAAGTGTTTTTTCAACACTAACACAAGTGCGAAATGTTGTTTTTCAACACTAACACAAGTGCGAAAAGTGGTTTTTCAACACTAACACAAGTGTGAAAAGTGGTTTTTCCACACTAATACAAGTGCAAAAGTGGTTTCCTGCACCAACACAAGTGCGAAAAGTGGTTTTTCAACACTAACCCAAGTGGGAAAAGTGGTTTTTCAACACTAATACAAGTGCGAAAAGTGGTTTTTCAACACTAACACAAGTGCGAAAAGTGATTTTTCCACACTAATACAAGTGCAAAAGTGGTTTCCTTCACCAACACAAGTGCGAAAAGTGGTTTTTCAACACTAACACAAGTGCGAAAAGTGGTTTTTCAACACCATCACAAGTGCAAAAAGTGTTTTTTCCACACTAGTACAAGTGCAAAAGTGGTTTCCTGCACCAACACAAGTGCGAAAAGTGGTTTTTCAACACTAACACAAGTGCGAAAAGTGGTTTTTCAACACTATCACAAGTGCAAAAAGTGTTTTTTCCACACTAATACAAGTGCAAAAGTGGTTTCCTGCACCAACACAAGTGCGAAAAGTGGTTTTTCAACACTAACACAAGTGCGAAAAGTGGTTTTTCAACACTAACACATGTGCGAAAAGTGGTTTTTCAACACTAACACAAGTGCGAAAAGTGGTTTTTCAACACTATCACAAGTGCAAAAAGTGTTTTTCCCACACTAGTACAAGTGCAAAAGTGGTTTCCTGCACCAACACAAGTGCGAAAAGTGGTTTTTCAACACTAACACAAGTGCAAAAAGTGGTTTTTACACACTAATACAAGTGCAAAAGTGGTTACCTGCACCAACACAAGTGCGAAAAGTGGTTTTTCAACACTATCACAAGTGCAAAAAGTGTTTTTTCCACACTAGTACAAGTGCAAAAGTGGTTTCCTGCACCAACACAAGTGCGAAAAGTGGTTTTTCAACACTAACACAAGTGCAAAAAGTGGTTTTTCCACACTAATACAAGTGCAAAAGTGGTTTCCTGCACCAACACAAGTGCGAAAAGTGTTTTTTCAACACTAACACAAGTGCGAAAAGTTGTTTTTCAACACTAACACAAGTGCGAAAAGTGGTTTTTCAACACTAACACAAGTGCGAAAAGTGGTTTTTCCACACTAATACAAGTGCAAAAGTGGTTTCCTGCACCAACACAAGTGCGAAAAGTGGTTTTTCAACACTAACACAAGTGCGAAAAGTGGTTTTTCAACACTAACACAAGTGCGAAAAGTGGTTTTTCAACACTAACACAAGTGCGAAAAGTGTTTTTTCCACACTAATACAAGTGCAAAAGTGGTTACCTGCACCAACACAAGTGCGAAAAGTGTTTTTTCAACACTAACACAAGTGCGAAATGTTGTTTTTCAACACTAACACAAGTGCGAAAAGTGGTTTTTCAACACTAACACAAGTGTGAAAAGTGGTTTTTCCACACTAATACAAGTGCAAAAGTGGTTTCCTGCACCAACACAAGTGCGAAATGTGGTTTTTCAACACTAACCCAAGTGGGAAAAGTGGTTTTTCAACACTAATACAAGTGCGAAAAGTGGTTTTTCAACACTAACACAAGTGCGAAAAGTGATTTTTCCACACTAATACAAGTGCAAAAGTGGTTTCCTTCACCAACACAAGTGCGAAAAGTGGTTTTTCAACACTAACACAAGTGCGAAAAGTGGTTTTTCAACACCATCACAAGTGCAAAAAGTGTTTTTTCCACACTAGTACAAGTGCAAAAGTGGTTTCCTGCACCAACACAAGTGCGAAAAGTGGTTTTTCAACACTAACACAAGTGCGAAAAGTGGTTTTTCAACACTATCACAAGTGCAAAAAGTGTTTTTTCCACACTAATACAAGTGCAAAAGTGGTTTCCTGCACCAACACAAGTGCAAAAAGTGGTTTTTCAACACTAACACATGTGCGAAAAGTGGTTTTTCAACACTAACACAAGTGCGAAAAGTGGTTTTTCAACACTATCACAAGTGCAAAAAGTGTTTTTTCCACACTAGTACAAGTGCAAAAGTGGTTTCCTGCACCAACACAAGTGCGAAAAGTGGTTTTTCAACACTAACACAAGTGCAAAAAGTGGTTTTTCCACACTAATACAAGTGCAAAAGTGGTTTCCTGCACCAACACAAGTGCGAAAAGTGGTTTTTCAACACTAACACAAGTGCGAAAAGTGGTTTTTCAACACTAACACAAGTGCGAAAAGTGGTTTTTCAACACTAACACAAGTGCGAAAAGTGGTTTTTCCACACTAATACAAGTGCAAAAGTGGTTTCCTGCACCAACACAAGTGCGAAAAGTGGTTTTTCAACACTAACACAAGTGCGAAAAGTGGTTTTTCAACACTAACACAAGTGCGAAAAGTGGTTTTTCCACACTAATACAAGTGCAAAAGTGGTTTCCTGCACCAACACAAGTGCGAAAAGTGGTTTTTCAACACTAACACAAGTGGGAAAAGTGGTTTTTCAACACTAACACAAGTGCGAAAAGTGGTTTTTCAACACTAACACAAGTGCGAAAAGTGTTTTTTCCACACTAATACAAGTGCAAAAGTGGTTTCCTGCACCAACACAAGTGCGAAAAATGGTTTTTCAACACTAACACAAGTGCGAAAAGTGGTTTTCAACACTAACACAAGTGCGAACAGTGGTTTTTCAACACTATCACAAGTGCAAAAAGTGTTTTTTCCACACTACTACAAGTACAAAAGTGGTTTCCTGCACCAACACAAGTGCGAAAAGTGGATTTTCAACACTAACACAAGTGCAAAAAGTGGTTTTTCAACACTAACACAAGTGCGAAAAGTGGTTTTTCCACACTAATACAAGTGCAAAAGTGGTTTCCTGCACCAACACAAGTGCGAAAAGTGGTTTTTCAACACTAACACAAGTGCGAAAAGTGGTTTTTCAACACTAACACAAGTGCGAAAAGTGGTTTTTCCACACTAATACAAGTGCAAAAGTGGTTTCCTGCACCAACACAGGTGTGAAAAATGGTTTTTCAACACTAACACAAGTGCGAAAAGTGGTTTTTCAACACTATCACAAGTGCAAAAAGAGTTTTTTCCACACTAGTACAAGTGCAAAAGTGGTTTCCTGCACCAACACAAGTGCGAAAAGTGGATTTTCAACACTAACACAAGTGCAAAAAGTGGGTTTTCAACACTAACACAACTGCGAAAAGTGGTTTTTCCACACTAATACAAGTGCAAAAGTGGTTTCCTGCACCAACACAAGTGTGAAAAGTGGTTTTTCAACACTAACACAAGTGCGAAAAGTGGTTTTTCAACACTATCACAAGTGCAAAAAGTGTTTTTTCCACACTAGTACAAGTGCAAAAGTGGGTTCCTGCACCAACACAAGTGCGAAAAGTGGTTTTTCAACACTAACACAAGTGCGAAAAGTGGTTTTTCAACACTATCACAAGTGCAAAAAGTGTTTTTTCCACACTAATACAAGTGCAAAAGTGGTTTCCTGCACCAACACAAGTGCGAAAAGTGGTTTTTCAACACTAACATAAGTGCGAAAAGTGGTTTTTCAACACTAACACATGTGCGAAAAGTGGTTTTTCAACACTAACACAAGTGCGAAAAGTGGTTTTTCAACACTATCACAAGTGCAACAAGTGTTTTTTCCACACTAGTACAAGTGCAAAAGTGGTTTCCTGCACCAACACAAGTGTGAAAAGTGGTATTTCAACACTAACACAAGTGCAAAAAGTGATTTTTCCACACTAATACAAGTGCAAAAGTGGTTACCTGCACCAACACAAGTGCGAAAAGTGTTTTTTCAACACTAACACAAGTGCGAAATGTTGTTTTTCAACACTAACACAAGTGCGAAAAGTGGTTTTTCAACACTAACACAAGTGTGAAAAGTGGTTTTTCCACACTAATACAAGTGCAAAAGTGGTTTCGTTCACCAACACAAGTGCGAAAAGTGGTTTTTCAACACTAACACAAGTGCGAAAAGTGATTTTTCAACACTAACACAAGTGCGAAAAGTGGTTTTTCCACACTAATACAAGTGCAAAAGTGGTTTCCTGCACCAACACAAGTGCGAAAAGTGGTTTTTCAACACTAACACAAGTGGGAAAAGTGGTTTTTCAACACTAACACAAGTGCGAAAAGTGGTTTTTCAACACTAACACAAGTGCGAAAAGTGTTTTTTCCACACTAATACAAGTGCAAAAGTGGTATCCTGCACCAACACAAGTGCGAAAAGTGGTTTTTCAACACTAACACAAGTGCGAAAAGTGGTTTTTCAACACTAACACAAGTGCGAAAAGTGGTTTTTCAACACTATCACAAGTGCAAAAAGTGTATTTTCCACACTAATACAAGTGCAAAAGTGGTTTCCTGCACCAACACAAGTGCGAAAAGTTGATTTTCAACACTAACACAAGTGCAAAAAGTGGTTTTTCAACACTAACACAAGTGCGAAAAGTGGTTTTTCCACACTAATACAAGTGCAAAAGTGGTTTCCTGCACCAACACAAGTGCGAAAAGTGGTTTTTCAACACTACCACAAGTGCGAAAAGTGGGTTTTCAACACTAACACAAGTGCGAAAAGTGGTTTTTCCACACGAATACAAGTGCAAAAGTGGTTTCCTGCACCAACACAAGTGTGAAAAATGGTTTTTCAACACTAACACAAGTGCAAAAAGTGGTTTTTCAACACTATCACAAGTGCAAAAAGAGTTTTTTCCAGACTAGTACAAGTGCAAAAGTGGTTTCCTGCACCAACACAAGTGCGAAAAGTGGATTTTCAACACTAACATAAGTGCAAAAAGTGGGTTTTCAACACTAACACAAGTGCGAAAAGTGGTTTTTCCACACTAATACAAGTGCAAAGGTGGTTTCCTGCACCAACACAAGTGCGAAAAGTTGTTTTTCAACACTAACACAAGTGCGAAAAGTGGTTTTTCAACACTAACACAAGTGCGAAAAGTGGTTTTTCAACACTAACACAAGTGCGAAAAGTGGTTTTTCCACACTAATACAAGTGCAAAAGTGGTTTCCTGCACCAACACAAGTGTGAAAAATGGTTTTTCAACACTAACACAAGTGCGAAAAGTGGTTTTTCAACACTATCACAAGTGCAAAAAGAGTTTTTTCCACACTAGTACAAGTGCAAAAGTGGTTTCCTGCACCAACACAAGTGCGAAAAGTGGATTTTCAACACTAACACAAGTGCAAAAAGTGGGTTTTCAACACTAACACAAGTGCGAAAAGTGGTTTTCCACACTAATACAAGTGCAAAAGTGGTTTCCTGCACCAACACAAGTGCGAAAAGTGGTTTTTCAACACTAACACAAGTGGGAAAAGTGGTTTTTCAACACTAACACAAGTGCGAAAAGTGGTTTTTCAACACTAACACAAGTGCGAAAAGTGTTTTTTCCACACTAATACAAGTGCAAAAGTGGTTTCCTGCACCAACACAAGTGCGAAAAGTGGTTTTTCAACACTAACACAAGTGCGAAAAGTGGTTTTTCAACACTAACACAAGTGCGAAAAGTGGTTTTTCAACACTATCACAAGTGCATAAAGTGTTTTTTCCACACTAATACAAGTGCAAAAGTGGTTTCCTGCACCAACACAAGTGTGAAAAGTGGATTTTCAACACTAACACAAGTGCAAAAAGTGGTTTTTCAACACTAACACAAGTGCGAAAACTGGTTTTTCCACACTAATACAAGTGCAAAAGTGGTTTCCTGCACCAACAGAAGTGCGAAAAGTGGTTTTTCAACACTAACACAAGTGCGAAAAGTGGTTTTTCAACACTAACACAAGTGCGAAAAGTGGTTTTTCCACACGAATACAAGTGCAAAAGTGGTTTCCTGCACCAACACAAGTGCGAAAAGTGGTTTTTCAACACTAACACAAGTGCAAAAAGTGGTTTTTCAACACTAACACAAGTGCGAAAAGTGGTTTTTCCACACTAATACAAGTGCAAAAATGGTTTCCTGCACCAACACAAGTGTGAAAAATGGTTTTTCAACACTAACACAAGTGCGAAAAGTGGTTTTTCAACACTATCACAAGTGCAAAAAGAGTTTTTTCCACACTAGTACAAGTGCAAAAGTGGTTTCCTGCACCAACACAAGTGCGAAAAGTGGATTTTCAACACTAACACAAATGCAAAAAGTGGGTTTTCAACAC
Source organism: Myxine glutinosa (assembly GCF_964187855.1). NCBI lineage: Eukaryota > Metazoa > Chordata > Myxini > Myxiniformes > Myxinidae > Myxine > Myxine glutinosa. The sequence continues at coordinate 53,646 of NW_027616704.1, forward strand.
TAACACAAGTGCGAAAAGTGGTTTTTCCACACTAATACAAGTGCAAAAGTGGTTTCCTGCACCAACACAAGTGCGAAAAGTGGTTTTTCAACACTAACACAAGTGCGAAAAGTGGTTTTTCAACACTAACACAAGTGCGAAAAGTGGTTTTTCCAGACTAATACAAGTGCAAAAGTGGCTTCCTGCACCAACACAAGTGCAAAAAGTGGTTTTTCAACACTAACACAAGTGCGAAAAGTGGTTTTTCAACACTAACACAAGTGCGAAAAGTGGTTTTTCAACACTATCACAAGTACAAAAAGTGTTTTTTCCACACTAATACAAGTGCAAAAGTGGTTTCCTGCCCCAACACAAGTGCGAAAAGTGGTTTTTCAACACTAACACAAGTGCGAAAAGTGGTTTTTCAACACTAACACATGTGCGAAAAGTGGTTTTTCAACACTAACACAAGTGCAAAAAGTGGTTTTTCAACACTATCACAAGTGCAAAAAGTGTTTTTTCAACACTAACACAAGTGCAAAAGTGGTTTTTCAACACTAACACATGTGCGAAAAGTGGTTTTTCAACACTAACACAAGTGCAAAAAGTGGTTTTTCAACACTAACACAAGTGCAAAAAGTGGTTTTTCCACACTAATACAAGTGCAAAAGTGGTTTCCTGCACCAACACAAGTGCGAAAAGTGGTTTTTCAACACTAACACAAGTGCGAAAAGTGGTTTTTCAACACTAACACAAGTGCAAAAAGTGGTTTTTCAACACTAACACAAGTGCGAAAAGTGGTTTTTCCACACTAATACAAGTGCAAAAGTGGTTTCCTGCACCAACACAAGTGCGAAAAGTGGTTTTTCAACACTAACACAAGTGCGAAAAGTGGTTTTTCAACACTAACACAAGTGCGAAAAGTGGTTTTTCCACACTAATACAAGTGCAAAAGTGGTTTCCTGCACTAACACAAGTGCGAAAAGTGGTTTTTCAACACTAACACAAGTGGGAAAAGTGGTTTTTCAACACTAACACAAGTGCGAAAAGTGGTTTTTCAACACTAACACAAGTGCGAAAAGTGTTTTTTCCACACTAATACAAGTGCAAAAGTGGTTTCCTGCACCAACACAAGTGCGAAAAGTGGTTTTTCAACACTAACACAAGTGCGAAAAGTGGTTTTTCAACACTAACACAAGTGCGAAAAGTGGTTTTTCAACACTATCACAAGTGCATAAAGTGTTTTTTCCACACTAATACAAGTGCAAAAGTGGTTTCCTGCACCAACACAAGTGCGAAAAGTGGATTTTCAACACTAACACAAGTGCAAAAAGTGGTTTTTCAACACTAACACAAGTGCGAAAACTGGTTTTTCCACACTAATACAAGTGCAAAAGTGGTTTCCTGCACCAACAGAAGTGCGAAAAGTGGTTTTTCAACACTAACACAAGTGCGAAAAGTGGTTTTTCAACACGAACACAAGTGCGAAAAGTGGTTTTTCCACACGAATGCAAGTGCAAAAGTGGTTTCCTGCACCAACACAAGTGCGAAAAGTGGTTTTTCAACACTAACACAAGTGCGAAAAGTGGTTTTTCAACACTAACACTAGTGCGAAAAGTGGTTTTTCCACACTAATACAAGTGCAAAAATGGTTTCCTGCACCAACACAAGTGTGAAAAATGGTTTTTCAACACTAACACAAGTGCGAAAAGTGGTTTTTCAACACTATCACAAGTGCAAAAAGTGTTTTTTCCACACTAGTACAAGTGCAAAAGTGGTTTCCTGCACCAACACAAGTGCGAAAAGTGGTTTTTCAACACTAACACAAGTGCGAAAAGTGGTTTTTCAACACTAACACATGTGCGAAAAGTGGTTTTTCAACACTAACACAAGTGCGAAAAGTGGTTTTTCAACACTATCACAAGTGCAAAAAGTGTTTTTCCCACACTAGTACAAGTGCAAAAGTGGTTTCCTGCACCAACACAAGTGCGAAAAGTGGTTTTTCAACATTAACACAAGTGGGAAAAGTGGTTTTTCAACACTAACAAGTGCGAAAAGTGGTTTTTCAACACTAACACAAGTGCGAAAAGTGTTTTTTCCACACTAATACAAGTGCAAAAGTGGTTTCCTGCACCAACACAAGTGCGAAAAGTGGTTTTTCAACACTAACACAAGTGCGAAAAGTGGTTTTTCAACACTAACACAAGTGCGAAAAGTGGTTTTTCAACACTAACACAAGTGCGAAAAGTGGTTTTTCCACACTAATACAAGTGCAAAAGTGGTTTCCTGCACCAACACAAGTGCGAAAAGTTGTTTTTCAACACTAACACAAGTGCGAAAAGTGGTTTTTCAACACTAACACAAGTGCGAAAAGTGGTTTTTCCACACTAATACAAGTGCAAAAGTGGTTTCCTGCACCAACACAAGTGCGAAAAGTGGTTTTTCAACACTAACACAAGTGCGAAAAGTGGTTTTTCAACACTAACACAAGTGCGAAAAGTGGTTTTTCAACACTAACACAAGTGCGAAAAGTGTTTTTTCCACACTAATACAAGTGCAAAAGTGGTTACCTGCACCAACACAAGTGCGAAAAGTGTTTTTTCAACACTAACACAAGTGCGAAATGTTGTTTTTCAACACTAACACAAGTGCGAAAAGTGGTTTTTCAACACTAACACAAGTGTGAAAAGTGGTTTTTCCACACTAATACAAGTGCAAAAGTGGTTTCCTGCACCAACACAAGTGCGAAAAGTGGTTTTTCAACACTAACACAAGTGGGAAAAGTGGTTTTTCAACACTAACACAAGTGCAAAGGTGGTTTTTCAACACTAACACAAGTGCGAAAAGTGATTTTTCCACACTAATACAAGTGCAAAAGTGGTTTCCTTCACCAACACAAGTGCGAAAAGTGGTTTTTCAACACTAACACAAGTGCGAAAAGTGGTTTTTCAACACTAACACAAGTGCGAAAAGTGGTTTTTCAACACCATCACAAGTGCAAAAAGTGTTTTTTCCACACTAGTACAAGTGCAAAAGTGGTTTCCTGCACCAACACAAGTGCGAAAAGTGGTTTTTCAACACTAACACAAGTGCGAAAAGTGGTTTTTCAACACTATCACAAGTGCAAAAAGTGTTTTTTCCACACTAATACAAGTGCAAAAGTGGTTTCCTGCACCAACACAAGTGCGAAAAGTGGTTTTTCAACACTAACACAAGTGCAAAAAGTGGTTTTTCCACACTAACACATGTGCGAAAAGTGGTTTTTCAACACTAACACAAGTGCGAAAAGTGGTTTTTCAACACTATCACAAGTGCAAAAAGTGTTTTTCCACACTAGTACAAGTGCAAAAGTGGTTTCCTGCACCAACACAAGTGCGAAAAGTGGTTTTTCAACACTAACACAAGTGCGAAAAGTGGTTTTTCAACACTAACACAAGTGCGAAAAGTGGTTTTTCCACACTAATACAAGTGCGAAAAGTGGTTTTTCAACACTAACACAAGTGCGAAAAGTGGTTTTTCCACACTAATACAAGTGCAAAAGTGGTTTCCTGCACCAACACAAGTGTGAAAAATGGTTTTTCAACACTAACACAAGTGCGAAAAGTGGTTTTTCAACACTATCACAAGTGCAAAAAGAGTTTTTTCCACACTAGTACAAGTGCAAAAGTGGTTTCCTGCACCAACACAAGTGCGAAAAGTGGATTTTCAACACTAACACAAGTGCAAAAAGTGGGTTTTCAACACTAACACAAGTGCGAAAAGTGGTTTTCCACACTAATACAAGTGCAAAAGTGGTTTCCTGCACCAACACAAGTGCGAAAAGTGGTTTTTCAACACTAACACAAGTGGGAAAAGTGGTTTTTCAACACTAACACAAGTGCGAAAAGTGGTTTTTCAACACTAACACAAGTGCGAAAAGTGTTTTTTCCACACTAATACAAGTGCAAAAGTGGTTTCCTGCACCAACACAAGTGCGAAAAGTGGTTTTTCAACACTAACACAAGTGCGAAAAGTGGTTTTTCAACACTAACACAAGTGCGAAAAGTGGTTTTTCAACACTATCACAAGTGCATAAAGTGTTTTTTCCACACTAATACAAGTGCAAAAGTGGTTTCCTGCACCAACACAAGTGTGAAAAGTGGATTTTCAACACTAACACAAGTGCAAAAAGTGGTTTTTCAACACTAACACAAGTGCGAAAACTGGTTTTTCCACACTAATACAAGTGCAAAAGTGGTTTCCTGCACCAACAGAAGTGCGAAAAGTGGTTTTTCAACACTAACACAAGTGCGAAAAGTGGTTTTTCAACACTAACACAAGTGCGAAAAGTGGTTTTTCCACACGAATACAAGTGCAAAAGTGGTTTCCTGCACCAACACAAGTGCGAAAAGTGGTTTTTCAACACTAACACAAGTGCAAAAAGTGGTTTTTCAACACTAACACAAGTGCGAAAAGTGGTTTTTCCACACTAATACAAGTGCAAAAATGGTTTCCTGCACCAACACAAGTGTGAAAAATGGTTTTTCAACACTAACACAAGTGCGAAAAGTGGTTTTTCAACACTATCACAAGTGCAAAAAGAGTTTTTTCCACACTAGTACAAGTGCAAAAGTGGTTTCCTGCACCAACACAAGTGCGAAAAGTGGATTTTCAACACTAACACAAATGCAAAAAGTGGGTTTTCAACACTAACACAAGTGCGAAAAGTGGTTTTTCCACACTAATACAAGTGCAAAAGTGGTTTCCTGCACCAACACAAGTGCGAAAAGTGGTTTTTCAACACTAACACAAGTGCGAAAAGTGGTTTTTCAACACTAACACAAGTGCGAAAAGTGGTTTTTCCAGACTAATACAAGTGCAAAAGTGGCTTCCTGCACCAACACAAGTGCAAAAAGTGGTTTTTCAACACTAACACAAGTGCGAAAAGTGGTTTTTCAACACTAACACAAGTGCGAAAAGTGGTTTTTCAACACTATCACAAGTACAAAAAGTGTTTTTTCCACACTAATACAAGTGCAAAAGTGGTTTCCTGCCCCAACACAAGTGCGAAAAGTGGTTTTTCTACACTAACACAAGTGCGAAAAGTGGTTTTTCAACACTAACACATGTGCGAAAAGTGGTTTTTCAACACTAACACAAGTGCAAAAAGTGGTTTTTCAACACTATCACAAGTGCAAAAAGTGTTTTTTCAACACTAACACAAGTGCAAAAGTGGTTTTTCAACACTAACACATGTGCGAAAAGTGGTTTTTCAACACTAACACAAGTGCAAAAAGTGGTTTTTCAACACTAACACAAGTGCAAAAAGTGGTTTTTCCACACTAATACAAGTGCAAAAGTGGTTTCCTGCACCAACACAAGTGCGAAAAGTGGTTTTTCAACACTAACACAAGTGCGAAAAGTGGTTTTTCAACACTAACACAAGTGCAAAAAGTGGTTTTTCAACACTAACACAAGTGCGAAAAGTGGTTTTTCCACACTAATACAAGTGCAAAAGTGGTTTCCTGCACCAACACAAGTGCGAAAAGTGGTTTTTCAACACTAACACAAGTGCGAAAAGTGGTTTTTCAACACTAACACAAGTGCGAAAAGTGGTTTTTCCACACTAATACAAGTGCAAAAGTGGTTTCCTGCACTAACACAAGTGCGAAAAGTGGTTTTTCAACACTAACACAAGTGGGAAAAGTGGTTTTTCAACACTAACACAAGTGCGAAAAGTGGTTTTTCAACACTAACACAAGTGCGAAAAGTGTTTTTTCCACACTAATACAAGTGCAAAAGTGGTTTCCTGCACCAACACAAGTGCGAAAAGTGGTTTTTCAACACTAACACAAGTGCGAAAAGTGGTTTTTCAACACTAACACAAGTGCGAAAAGTGGTTTTTCAACACTATCACAAGTGCATAAAGTGTTTTTTCCACACTAATACAAGTGCAAAAGTGGTTTCCTGCACCAACACAAGTGCGAAAAGTGGATTTTCAACACTAACACAAGTGCAAAAAGTGGTTTTTCAACACTAACACAAGTGCGAAAACTGGTTTTTCCACACTAATACAAGTGCAAAAGTGGTTTCCTGCACCAACAGAAGTGCGAAAAGTGGTTTTTCAACACTAACACAAGTGCGAAAAGTGGTTTTTCAACACGAACACAAGTGCGAAAAGTGGTTTTTCAACACTAACACAAGTGCGAAAAGTGGTTTTTCAACACTAACACTAGTGCGAAAAGTGGTTTTTCCACACTAATACAAGTGCAAAAATGGTTTCCTGCACCAACACAAGTGTGAAAAATGGTTTTTCAACACTAACACAAGTGCGAAAAGTGGTTTTTCAACACTATCACAAGTGCAAAAAGTGTTTTTTCCACACTAGTACAAGTGCAAAAGTGGTTTCCTGCACCAACACAAGTGCGAAAAGTGGTTTTTCAACACTAACACAAGTGCGAAAAGTGGTTTTTCAACACTAACACATGTGCGAAAAGTGGTTTTTCAACACTAACACAAGTGCGAAAAGTGGTTTTTCAACACTATCACAAGTGCAAAAAGTGTTTTTCCCACACTAGTACAAGTGCAAAAGTGGTTTCCTGCACCAACACAAGTGCGAAAAGTGGTTTTTCAACATTAACACAAGTGGGAAAAGTGGTTTTTCAACACTAACAAGTGCGAAAAGTGGTTTTTCAACACTAACACAAGTGCGAAAAGTGTTTTTTCCACACTAATACAAGTGCAAAAGTGGTTTCCTGCACCAACACAAGTGTGAAAAATGGTTTTTCAACACTAACACAAGTGCGAAAAGTGGTTTTTCAACACTATCACAAGTGCAAAAAGTGTTTTTTCCACACTAGTACAAGTGCAAAAGTGGTTTCCTGCACCAACACAAGTGCGAAAAGTGGTTTTTCAACACTAACACAAGTGCGAAAAGTGGTTTTTCAACACTAACACATGTGCGAAAAGTGGTTTTTCAACACTAACACAAGTGCGAAAAGTGGTTTTTCAACACTATCACAAGTGCAAAAAGTGTTTTTCCCACACTAGTACAAGTGCAAAAGTGGTTTCCTGCACCAACACAAGTGCGAAAAGTGGTTTTTCAACATTAACACAAGTGGGAAAAGTGGTTTTTCAACACTAACAAGTGCGAAAAGTGGTTTTTCAACACTAACACAAGTGCGAAAAGTGGTTTTTCAACACTAACACAAGTGCGAAAAGTGGTTTTTCAACACTAACACAAGTGCGAAAAGTGGTTTTTCCACACTAATACAAGTGCAAAAGTGGTTTCCTGCACCAACACAAGTGCGAAAAGTTGTTTTTCAACACTAACACAAGTGCGAAAAGTGGTTTTTCAACACTAACACAAGTGCGAAAAGTGGTTTTTCCACACTAATACAAGTGCAAAAGTGGTTTCCTGCACCAACACAAGTGCGAAAAGTGGTTTTTCAACACTAACACAAGTGCGAAAAGTGGTTTTTCAACACTAACACAAGTGCGAAAAGTGGTTTTTCAACACTAACACAAGTGCGAAAAGTGTTTTTTCCACACTAATACAAGTGCAAAAGTGGTTACCTGCACCAACACAAGTGCGAAAAGTGTTTTTTCAACACTAACACAAGTGCGAAATGTTGTTTTTCAACACTATCACAAGTGCAAAAAGTGTTTTTTCAACACTAACACAAGTGCGAAAAGTGGTTTTTCCACACTAATACAAGTGCAAAAGTGGTTTCCTGCACCAACACAAGTGCGAAAAGTGGTTTTTCAACACTAACACAAGTGCGAAAAGTGGTTTTTCAACACTAACACAAGTGCGAAAAGTGGTTTTTCCACACTAATACAAGTGCAAAAGTGGTTTCCTGCACTAACACAAGTGCGAAAAGTGGTTTTTCAACACTAACACAAGTGGGAAAAGTGGTTTTTCAACACTAACACAAGTGCGAAAAGTGGTTTTTCAACACTAACACAAGTGCGAAAAGTGTTTTTTCCACACTAATACAAGTGCAAAAGTGGTTTCCTGCACCAACACAAGTGCGAAAAGTGGTTTTTCAACACTAACACAAGTGCGAAAAGTGGTTTTTCAACACTAACACAAGTGCGAAAAGTGGTTTTTCAACACTATCACAAGTGCATAAAGTGTTTTTTCCACACTAATACAAGTGCAAAAGTGGTTTCCTGCACCAACACAAGTGCGAAAAGTGGATTTTCAACACTAACACAAGTGCAAAAAGTGGTTTTTCAACACTAACACAAGTGCGAAAACTGGTTTTTCCACACTAATACAAGTGCAAAAGTGGTTTCCTGCACCAACAGAAGTGCGAAAAGTGGTTTTTCAACACTAACACAAGTGCGAAAAGTGGTTTTTCAACACTAACACTAGTGCGAAAAGTGGTTTTTCCACACTAATACAAGTGCAAAAATGGTTTCCTGCACCAACACAAGTGTGAAAAATGGTTTTTCAACACTAACACAAGTGCGAAAAGTGGTTTTTCAACACTATCACAAGTGCAAAAAGTGTTTTTTCCACACTAGTACAAGTGCAAAAGTGGTTTCCTGCACCAACACAAGTGCGAAAAGTGGTTTTTCAACACTAACACAAGTGCGAAAAGTGGTTTTTCAACACTAACACATGTGCGAAAAGTGGTTTTTCAACACTAACACAAGTGCGAAAAGTGGTTTTTCAACACTATCACAAGTGCAAAAAGTGTTTTTCCCACACTAGTACAAGTGCAAAAGTGGTTTCCTGCACCAACACAAGTGCGAAAAGTGGTTTTTCAACATTAACACAAGTGGGAAAAGTGGTTTTTCAACACTAACAAGTGCGAAAAGTGGTTTTTCAACACTAACACAAGTGCGAAAAGTGTTTTTTCCACACTAATACAAGTGCAAAAGTGGTTTCCTGCACCAACACAAGTGCGAAAAGTGGTTTTTCAACACTAACACAAGTGCGAAAAGTGGTTTTTCAACACTAACACAAGTGCGAAAAGTGGTTTTTCCACACGAATGCAAGTGCAAAAGTGGTTTCCTGCACCAACACAAGTGCGAAAAGTGGTTTTTCAACACTAACACAAGTGCGAAAAGTGGTTTTTCAACACTAACACTAGTGCGAAAAGTGGTTTTTCCACACTAATACAAGTGCGAAAAGTGGTTTTTCAACACTATCACAAGTGCAAAAAGTGTTTTTTCCACACTAGTACAAGTGCAAAAGTGGTTTCCTGCACCAACACAAGTGCGAAAAGTGGTTTTTCAACACTAACACAAGTGCGAAAAGTGGTTTTTCAACACTAACACATGTGCGAAAAGTGGTTTTTCAACACTAACACAAGTGCGAAAAGTGGTTTTTCAACACTATCACAAGTGCAAAAAGTGTTTTTCCCACACTAGTACAAGTGCAAAAGTGGTTTCCTGCACCAACACAAGTGCGAAAAGTGGTTTTTCAACATTAACACAAGTGGGAAAAGTGGTTTTTCAACACTAACAAGTGCGAAAAGTGGTTTTTCAACACTAACACAAGTGCGAAAAGTGTTTTTTCCACACTAATACAAGTGCAAAAGTGGTTTCCTGCACCAACACAAGTGCGAAAAGTGGTTTTTCAACACTAACACAAGTGCGAAAAGTGGTTTTTCAACACTAACACAAGTGCGAAAAGTGGTTTTTCAACACTAACACAAGTGCGAAAAGTGGTTTTTCCACACTAATACAAGTGCAAAAGTGGTTTCCTGCACCAACACAAGTGCGAAAAGTTGTTTTTCAACACTAACACAAGTGCGAAAAGTGGTTTTTCAACACTAACACAAGTGCGAAAAGTGGTTTTTCCACACTAATACAAGTGCAAAAGTGGTTTCCTGCACCAACACAAGTGCGAAAAGTGGTTTTTCAACACTAACACAAGTGCGAAAAGTGGTTTTTCAACACTAACACAAGTGCGAAAAGTGGTTTTTCAACACTAACACAAGTGCGAAAAGTGTTTTTTCCACACTAATACAAGTGCAAAAGTGGTTACCTGCACCAACACAAGTGCGAAAAGTGTTTTTTCAACACTAACACAAGTGCGAAATGTTGTTTTTCAACACTAACACAAGTGCGAAAAGTGGTTTTTCAACACTAACACAAGTGTGAAAAGTGGTTTTTCCACACTAATACAAGTGCAAAAGTGGTTTCCTGCACCAACACAAGTGCGAAAAGTGGTTTTTCAACACTAACACAAGTGGGAAAAGTGGTTTTTCAACACTAACACAAGTGCAAAGGTGGTTTTTCAACACTAACACAAGTGCGAAAAGTGATTTTTCCACACTAATACAAGTGCAAAAGTGGTTTCCTTCACCAACACAAGTGCGAAAAGTGGTTTTTCAACACTAACACAAGTGCGAAAAGTGGTTTTTCAACACTATCACAAGTGCAAAAAGTGTTTTTTCCACACTAATACAAGTGCAAAAGTGGTTTCCTGCACCAACACAAGTGCGAAAAGTGGTTTTTCAACACTAACACAAGTGCAAAAAGTGGTTTTTCAACACTAACACATGTGCGAAAAGTGGTTTTTCAACACTAACACAAGTGCGAAAAGTGGTTTTTCAACACTATCACAAGTGCAAAAAGTGTTTTTTCCACACTAGTACAAGTGCAAAAGTGGTTTCCTGCACCAACACAAGTGCGAAAAGTGGTTTTTCAACACTAACACAAGTGCGAAAAGTGGTTTTTCAACACTAACACAAGTGCAAAAAGTGGTTTTTCAACACTAACACAAGTGCGAAAAGTGGTTTTTCCACACTAATACAAGTGCAAAAGTGGTTTCCTGCACCAACACAAGTGCGAAAAGTGGTTTTTCAACACTAACACAAGTGCGAAAAGTGGTTTTTCAACACTAACACAAGTGCGAAAAGTGGTTTTTCCACACTAATACAAGTGCAAAAGTGGTTTCCTGCACTAACACAAGTGCGAAAAGTGGTTTTTCAACACTAACACAAGTGGGAAAAGTGGTTTTTCAACACTAACACAAGTGCGAAAAGTGGTTTTTCAACACTAACACAAGTGCGAAAAGTGTTTTTTCCACACTAATACAAGTGCAAAAGTGGTTTCCTGCACCAACACAAGTGCGAAAAGTGGTTTTTCAACACTAACACAAGTGCGAAAAGTGGTTTTTCAACACTAACACAAGTGCGAAAAGTGGTTTTTCAACACTATCACAAGTGCATAAAGTGTTTTTTCCACACTAATACAAGTGCAAAAGTGGTTTCCTGCACCAACACAGGTGCGAAAAGTGGATTTTCAACACTAACACAAGTGCAAAAAGTGGTTTTTCAACACTAACACAAGTGCGAAAACTGGTTTTTCCACACTAGTACAAGTGCAAAAGTGGTTTCCTGCACCAACAGAAGTGCGAAAAGTGGTTTTTCAACACTAACACAAGTGCGAAAAGTGGTTTTTCAACACGAACACAAGTGCGAAAAGTGGTTTTTCCACACGAATGCAAGTGCAAAAGTGGTTTCCTGCACCAACACAAGTGCGAAAAGTGGTTTTTCAACACTAACACAAGTGCGAAAAGTGGTTTTTCAACACTAACACTAGTGCGAAAAGTGGTTTTTCCACACTAATACAAGTGCAAAAATGGTTTCCTGCACCAACACAAGTGTGAAAAATGGTTTTTCAACACTAACACAAGTGCGAAAAGTGGTTTTTCAACAATAGTACAAGTGCAAAAGTGGTTTCCTGCACCAACACAAGTGCGAAAAGTGGTTTTTCAACACTAACACAAGTGCGAAAAGTGGTTTTTCAACACTAACACATGTGCGAAAAGTGGTTTTTCAACACTAACACAAGTGCGAAAAGTGGTTTTTCAACACTATCACAAGTGCAAAAAGTGTTTTTCCCACACTAGTACAAGTGCAAAAGTGGTTTCCTGCACCAACACAAGTGCGAAAAGTGGTTTTTCAACATTAACACAAGTGGGAAAAGTGGTTTTTCAACACTAACAAGTGCGAAAAGTGGTTTTTCAACACTAACACAAGTGCGAAAAGTGTTTTTTCCACACTAATACAAGTGCAAAAGTGGTTTCCTGCACCAACACAAGTGCGAAAAGTGGTTTTTCAACACTAACACAAGTGCGAAAAGTGGTTTTTCAACACTAACACAAGTGCGAAAAGTGGTTTTTCCACACTAATACAAGTGCAAAAGTGGTTTCCTGCACCAACACAAGTGCGAAAAGTGTTTTTTCAACACTAACATAAGTGCGAAAAGTTGTTTTTCAACACTAACACAAGTGCGAAAAGTGGTTTTTCAACACTAACACAAGTGCGAAAAGTGGTTTTTCCACACTAATACAAGTGCAAAAGTGGTTTCCTGCACCAACACAAGTGCGAAAAGTGGTTTTTCAACACTAACACAAGTGCGAAAAGTGGTTTTTCAACACTAACACAAGTGCGAAAAGTGGTTTTTCAACACTAACACAAGTGCGAAAAGTGTTTTTTCCACACTAATACAAGTGCAAAAGTGGTTACCTGCACCAACACAAGTGCGAAAAGTGTTTTTTCAACACTAACACAAGTGCGAAATGTTGTTTTTCAACACTAACACAAGTGCGAAAAGTGGTTTTTCAACACTAACACAAGTGTGAAAAGTGGTTTTTCCACACTAATACAAGTGCAAAAGTGGTTTCCTGCACCAACACAAGTGCGAAAAGTGGTTTTTCAACACTAACACAAGTGGGAAAAGTGGTTTTTCAACACTAACACAAGTGCGAAAAGTGGTTTTTCAACACTAACACAAGTGCGAAAAGTGATTTTTCCACACTAATACAAGTGCAAAAGTGGTTTCCTTCACCAACACAAGTGCGAAAAGTGGTTTTTCAACACTAACACAAGTGCGAAAAGTGGTTTTTCAACACTAACACAAGTGCGAAAAGTGGTTTTTCAACACCATCACAAGTGCAAAAAGTGTTTTTGCCACACTAGTACAAGTGCAAAAGTGGTTTCCTGCACCAACACAAGTGCGAAAAGTGGTTTTTCAACACTAACACAAGTGCGAAAAGTGGTTTTTCAACACTATCACAAGTGCAAAAAGTGTTTTTTCCACACTAATACAAGTGCAAAAGTGGTTTCCTGCACCAACACAAGTGCGAAAAGTGGTTTTTCAACACTAACACAAGTGCAAAAAGTGGTTTTTCAACACTAACACATGTGCGAAAAGTGGTTTTTCAACACTAACACAAGTGCGAAAAGTGGTTTTTCAACACTATCACAAGTGCAAAAAGTGTTTTTTCCACACTAGTACAAGTGCAAAAGTGGTTTCCTGCACCAACACAAGTGCGAAAAGTGGTTTTTCAACACTAACACAAGTGCAAAAAGTGGTTTTTCCACACTAATACAAGTGCAAAAGTGGTTTCCTGCACCAACACAAGTGCGAAAAGTGGTTTTTCAACACTAACACAAGTGCGAAAAGTGGTTTTTCAACACTAACACAAGTGCGAAAAGTGGTTTTTCAACACTAACACAAGTGCGAAAAGTGGTTTTTCCACACTAATACAAGTGCAAAAGTGGTTTCCTGCACCAACACAAGTGCGAAAAGTGGTTTTTCAACACTAACACAAGTGCGAAAAGTGGTTTTTCAACACTAACACAAGTGCGAAAAGTGGTTTTTCCACACTAGTACAAGTGCAAAAGTGGTTTCCTGCACCAACACAAGTGCGAAAAGTGGTTTTTCAACACTAACACAAGTGGGAAAAGTGGTTTTTCAACACTAACAAGTGCGAAAAGTGGTTTTTCAACACTAACACAAGTGCGAAAAGTGTTTTTTCCACACTAATACAAGTGCAAAAGTGGTTTCCTGCACCAACACAAGTGCGAAAAATGGTTTTTCAACACTAACACAAGTGCGAAAAGTGGTTTTCAACACTAACACAAGTGCGAACAGTGGTTTTTCAACACTATCACAAGTGCAAAAAGTGTTTTTTCCACACTAATACAAGTGCAAAAGTGGTTTCCTGCACCAACACAAGTGCGAAAAGTGGATTTTCAACACTAACACAAGTGAAAAAAGTGGTTTTTCAACACTAACACAAGTGCGAAAAGTGGTTTTTCCACACTAATACAAGTGCAAAAGTGGTTTCCTGCACCAACACAAGTGCGAAAAGTGGTTTTTCAACACTAACACAAGTGCGAAAAGTGGTTTTTCAACACTAACACAAGTGCGGAAAGTGGTTTTTCCACACTAATACAAGTATAAAAGTGGTTTCCTGCACCAGCACAGGTGTGAAAAATGGTTTTTCAACACTCTAACACAAGTGCGAAAAGTGGTTTTTCAACACTATCACAAGTGCAAAAAGAGTTTTTTCCACACTAATACAAGTGCAAAAGTGGTTTCCTGCACCAACACAAGTGTGAAAAGTGGTTTTTCAACACTAACACAAGTGTGAAAAGTGGTTTTTCAACACTATCACAAGTGCAAAAAGTGTTTTTTCCACACTAGTACAAGTGCAAAAGTGGTTTCCTGCACCAACACAAGTGCGAAAAGTGGTTTTTCAACACTAACACAAGTGCGAAAAGTGGTTTTTCAACACTATCACAAGTGCAAAAAGTGTTTTTTCACACTAATACAAGTGCAAAAGTGGTTTCCTGCACCAACACAAGTGCGAAAAGTGGTTTTTCAACACTAACACAAGTGCGAAAAGTGGTTTTTCAACACTAACACATGTGCGAAAAGTGGTTTTTCAACACTAACACAAGTGCGAAAAGTGGTTTTTCAACACGAACACAAGTGCGAAAAGTGGTTTTTCCACACGAATGCAAGTGCAAAGTGGTTTCCTGCACCAACACAAGTGCGAAAAGTGGTTTTTCAACACTAACACAAGTGCGAAAAGTGGTTTTTCAACACTAACACTAGTGCGAAAAGTGGTTTTTCCACACTAATACAAGTGCAAAAATGGTTTCCTGCACCAACACAAGTGTGAAAAATGGTTTTTCAACACTAACACAAGTGCGAAAAGTGGTTTTTCAACACTATCACAAGTGCAAAAAGTGTTTTTCCACACTAGTACAAGTGCAAAAGTGGTTTCCTGCACCAACACAAGTGCGAAAAGTGGTTTTTCAACACTAACACAAGTGCGAAAAGTGGTTTTTCAACACTAACACATGTGCGAAAAGTGGTTTTTCAACACTAACACAAGTGCGAAAAGTGGTTTTTCAACACTATCACAAGTGCAAAAAGTGTTTTTCCCACACTAGTACAAGTGCAAAAGTGGTTTCCTGCACCAACACAAGTGCGAAAAGTGGTTTTTCAACATTAACACAAGTGGGGAAAAGTGGTTTTTCAACACTAACAAGTGCGAAAAGTGGTTTTTCAACACTAACACAAGTGCGAAAAGTGTTTTTCCACACTAATACAAGTGCAAAAGTGGTTTCCTGCACCAACACAAGTGCGAAAAGTGTTTTTCAACACTAACACAAGTGCGAAAAGTGGTTTTCAACACTAACACAAGTGCGAAAAGTGGTTTTTCCACACTAATACAAGTGCAAAAGTGGTTTCCTGCACCAACACAAGTGCGAAAAGTGTTTTTTCAACACTAACACAAGTGCGAAAAGTTGTTTTTCAACACTAACACAAGTGCGAAAAGTGGTTTTTCAACACTAACACAAGTGCGAAAAGTGGTTTTTCCACACTAATACAAGTGCAAAAGTGGTTTCCTGCACCAACACAAGTGCGAAAAGTGGTTTTTCAACACTAACACAAGTGCGAAAAGTGGTTTTTCAACACTAACACAAGTGCGAAAAGTGGTTTTTCAACACTAACACAAGTGCGAAAAGTGTTTTTTCCACACTAATACAAGTGCAAAAGTGGTTACCTGCACCAACACAAGTGCGAAAAGTGTTTTTTCAACACTAACACAAGTGCGAAATGTTGTTTTTCAACACTAACACAAGTGCGAAAAGTGGTTTTTCAACACTAACACAAGTGTGAAAAGTGGTTTTTCCACACTAATACAAGTGCAAAAGTGGTTTCCTGCACCAACACAAGTGCGAAAAGTGGTTTTTCAACACTAACACAAGTGGGAAAAGTGGTTTTTCAACACTAACACAAGTGCGAAAAGTGGTTTTTCAACACTAACACAAGTGCGAAAAGTGATTTTTCCACACTAATACAAGTGCAAAAGTGGTTTCCTTCACCAACACAAGTGCGAAAAGTGTTTTTTCAACACTAACACAAGTGCGAAAAGTGGTTTTTCAACACTAACACAAGTGCGAAAAGTGGTTTTTCAACACCATCACAAGTGCAAAAAGTGTTTTTTCCACACTAGTACAAGTGCAAAAGTGGTTTCCTGCACCAACACAAGTGCGAAAAGTGGTTTTTCAACACTAACACAAGTGCGAAAAGTGGTTTTTCAACACTATCACAAGTGCAAAAAGTGTTTTTTCCACACTAATACACAAGTGCAAAAGTGGTTTCCTGCACCGAAAAGTGGTTTTTCAACACTAACACAAGTGCAAAAAGTGGTTTTTCAACACTAACACATGTGCGAAAAGTGGTTTTCAACACTAACACAAGTGCGAAAAGTGGTTTTTCAACACTATCACAAGTGCAAAAGTGTTTTTTCCACACTAGTACAAGTGCAAAAGTGGTTTCCTGCACCAACACAAGTGCGAAAAGTGTTTTTCAACACTAACACAAGTGCAAAAAGTGGTTTTTCCACACTAATACAAGTGCAAAAGTGGTTTCCTGCACCAACACAAGTGCGAAAAGTGGTTTTTCAACACTAACACAAGTGCGAAAAGTGGTTTTTCAACACTAACACAAGTGCGAAAAGTGGTTTTTCAACACTAACACAAGTGCGAAAAGTGGTTTTTTCCACACTAATACAAGTGCAAAAGTGGTTTCCTGCACCAACACAAGTGCGAAAAGTGGTTTTTCAACACTAACACAAGTGCGGAAAAGTGGTTTTTCAACACTAACACAAGTGCGAAAAGTGGTTTTTCCACACTAGTACAAGTGCAAAAGTGGTTTCCTGCACCAACACAAGTGCGAAAAGTGGTTTTTCAACACTAACACAAGTGGGAAAAGTGGTTTTTCAACACTAACAAGTGCGAAAAGTGGTTTTTCAACACTAACACAAGTGCGAAAAGTGTTTTTCCACACTAATACAAGTGCAAAAGTGGTTTCCTGCACAACACAAGTGCGAAAATGGTTTTCAACACTAACACAAGTGCGAAAAGTGGTTTTCAACACTAACACAAGTGCGAACAGTGGTTTTTCAACACTATCACAAGTGCAAAAAGTGTTTTTTCCACACTAATACAAGTGCAAAAGTGTTTCCTGCACCAACACAAGTGCGAAAAGTGGATTTTCAACACTAACACAAGTGAAAAAAGTGGTTTTTCAACACTAACACAAGTGCGAAAAGTGGTTTTTCCACACTAATACAAGTGCAAAAGTGGTTTCCTGCACCAACACAAGTGCGAAAAGTGGTTTTTCAACACTAACACAAGTGCGAAAAGTGGTTTTTCAACACTAACACAAGTGCGGAAAGTGGTTTTTCCACACTAATACAAGTATAAAAGTGGTTTCCTGCACCAGCACAGGTGTGAAAAATGGTTTTTCAACACTAACACAAGTGCGAAAAGTGGTTTTTCAACACTATCACAAGTGCAAAAAGAGTTTTTTCCACACTAATACAAGTGCAAAAGTGGTTTCCTGCACCAACACAAGTGTGAAAAGTGGTTTTTCAACACTAACACAAGTGTGAAAAGTGGTTTTTCAACACTATCACAAGTGCAAAAAGTGTTTTTTCCACACTAGTACAAGTGCAAAAGTGGTTTCCTGCACCAACACAAGTGCGAAAAGTGGTTTTTCAACACTAACACAAGTGCGAAAAGTGGTTTTTCAACACTATCACAAGTGCAAAAAGTGTTTTTTCCACACTAATACAAGTGCAAAAGTGGTTTCCTGCACCAACACAAGTGCGAAAAGTGGTTTTTCAACACTAACACAAGTGCGAAAAGTGGTTTTTCAACACTAACACATGTGCGAAAAGTGGTTTTTCAACACTAACACAAGTGCGAAAAGTGGTTTTTCAACACTATCACAAGTGCAAAAAGTGTTTTTTCCACACTAGTACAAGTGCAAAAGTGGTTTCCTGCACCAACACAGTGCGAAAAGTGGTTTTTCAACACTAACACAAGTGCAAAAAGTGATTTTTCCACACTAATACAAGTGCAAAAGTGGTTACCTGCACCAACACAAGTGCGAAAAGTGTTTTTTCAACACTAACACAAGTGCGAAATGTTGTTTTTCAACACTAACACAAGTGCGAAAAGTGGTTTTTCAACACTAACACAAGTGTGAAAAGTGGTTTTTCCACACTAATACAAGTGCAAAAGTGGTTTCCTGCACCAACACAAGTGCGAAAAGTGGTTTTTCAACACTAACACAAGTGCGAAAAGTGATTTTTCAACACTAACACAAGTGCGAAAAGTGGTTTTTCCACACTAATACAAGTGCAAAAGTGGTTTCCTGCACCAACACAAGTGCGAAAAGTGGTTTTTCAACACTAACACAAGTGGGAAAAGTGGTTTTTCAACACTAACACAAGTGCGAAAAGTGGTTTTTCAACACTAACACAAGTGCGAAAAGTGTTTTTTCCACACTAATACAAGTGCAAAAGTGGTTCCTGCACCAACACAAGTGCGAAAAGTGGTTTTTCAACACTAACACAAGTGCGAAAAGTGGTTTTTCAACACTAACACATGTGCGAAAAGTGGTTTTTCAACACTAACACAAGTGCGAAAAGTGGTTTTTCAACACTATCACAAGTGCAAAAAGTGTTTTTCCCACACTAGTACAAGTGCAAAAGTGGTTTCCTGCACCAACACAAGTGCGAAAAGGTTTTTCAACATTAACACAAGTGGGAAAAGTGGTTTTTCAACACTAACAAGTGCGAAAAGTGGTTTTTCAACACTAACACAAGTGCGAAAAGTGTTTTTTCCACACTAATACAAGTGCAAAAGTGGTTTCCTGCACCAACACAAGTGCGAAAAGTGGTTTTTCAACACTAACACAAGTGCGAAAAGTGGTTTTTCAACACTAACACAAGTGCGAAAAGTGGTTTTTCCACACTAATACAAGTGCAAAAGTGGTTTCCTGCACCAACACAAGTGCGAAAAGTGTTTTTTCAACACTAACACAAGTGCGAAAAGTTGTTTTTCAACACTAACACAAGTGCGAAAAGTGGTTTTTCAACACTAACACAAGTGCGAAAAGTGGTTTTTCCACACTAATACAAGTGCAAAAGTGGTTTCCTGCACCAACACAAGTGCGAAAAGTGGTTTTTCAACACTAACACAAGTGCGAAAAGTGGTTTTTCAACACTAACACAAGTGCGAAAAGTGGTTTTTCAACACTAACACAAGTGCGAAAAGTGTTTTTTCCACACTAATACAAGTGCAAAAGTGGTTAACTGCACCAACACAAGTGCGAAAAGTGTTTTTTCAACACTAACACAAGTGCGAAATGTTGTTTTTCAACACTAACACAAGTGCGAAAAGTGGTTTTTCAACACTAACACAAGTGTGAAAAGTGGTTTTTCCACACTAATACAAGTGCAAAAGTGGTTTCCTGCACCAACACAAGTGCGAAAAGTGGTTTTTCAACACTAACACAAGTGGGAAAAGTGGTTTTTCAACACTAACACAAGTGCGAAAAGTGGTTTTTCAACACTAACACAAGTGCGAAAAGTGATTTTTCCACACTAATACAAGTGCAAAAGTGGTTTCCTTCACCAACACAAGTGCGAAAAGTGGTTTTTCAACACTAACACAAGTGCGAAAAGTGGTTTTTCAACACTAACACAAGTGCGAAAAGTGGTTTTTCAACACCATCACAAGTGCAAAAAGTGTTTTTTCCACACTAGTACAAGTGCAAAAGTGGTTTCCTGCACCAACACAAGTGCGAAAAGTGGTTTTTCAACACTAACACAAGTGCGAAAAGTGGTTTTTCAACACTATCACAAGTGCAAAAAGTGTTTTTTCCACACTAATACAAGTGCAAAAGTGGTTTCCTGCACCAACACAAGTGCGAAAAGTGGTTTTTCAACACTAACACAAGTGCAAAAAGTGGTTTTTCAACACTAACACATGTGCGAAAAGTGGTTTTTCAACACTAACACAAGTGCGAAAAGTGGTTTTTCAACACTATCACAAGTGCAAAAAGTGTTTTTTCCACACTAGTACAAGTGCAAAAGTGGTTTCCTGCACCAACACAAGTGCGAAAAGTGGTTTTTCAACACTAACACAAGTGCAAAAAGTGGTTTTTCCACACTAATACAAGTGCAAAAGTGGTTTCCTGCACCAACACAAGTGCGAAAAGTGGTTTTTCAACACTAACACAAGTGCGAAAAGTGGTTTTTCAACACTAACACAAGTGCGAAAAGTGGTTTTTCAACACTAACACAAGTGCGAAAAGTGGTTTTTCCACACTAATACAAGTGCAAAAGTGGTTTCCTGCACCAACACAAGTGCGAAAAGTGGTTTTTCAACACTAACACAAGTGCGAAAAGTGGTTTTTCAACACTAACACAAGTGCGAAAAGTGGTTTTTCCACACTAGTACAAGTGCAAAAGTGGTTTCCTGCACCAACACAAGTGCGAAAAGTGGTTTTTCAACACTAACACAAGTGGGAAAAGTGGTTTTTCAACACTAACAAGTGCGAAAAGTGGTTTTTCAACACTAACACAAGTGCGAAAAGTGTTTTTTCCACACTAATACAAGTGCAAAAGTGGTTTCCTGCACCAACACAAGTGCGAAAAATGGTTTTTCAACACTAACACAAGTGCGAAAAGTGGTTTTCAACACTAACACAAGTGCGAACAGTGGTTTTTCAACACTATCACAAGTGCAAAAAGTGTTTTTTCCACACTAATACAAGTGCAAAAGTGGTTTCCTGCACCAACACAAGTGCGAAAAGTGGATTTTCAACACTAACACAAGTGAAAAAAGTGGTTTTTCAACACTAACACAAGTGCGAAAAGTGGTTTTTCCACACTAATACAAGTGCAAAAGTGGTTTCCTGCACCAACACAAGTGCGAAAAGTGGTTTTTCAACACTAACACAAGTGCGAAAAGTGGTTTTTCAACACTAACACAAGTGCGGAAAGTGGTTTTTCCACACTAATACAAGTATAAAAGTGGTTTCCTGCACCAGCACAGGTGTGAAAAATGGTTTTTCAACACTAACACAAGTGCGAAAAGTGGTTTTTCAACACTATCACAAGTGCAAAAAGAGTTTTTTCCACACTAATACAAGTGCAAAAGTGGTTTCCTGCACCAACACAAGTGTGAAAAGTGGTTTTTCAACACTAACACAAGTGTGAAAAGTGGTTTTTCAACACTATCACAAGTGCAAAAAGTGTTTTTTCCACACTAGTACAAGTGCAAAAGTGGTTTCCTGCACCAACACAAGTGCGAAAAGTGGTTTTTCAACACTAACACAAGTGCGAAAAGTGGTTTTTCAACACTATCACAAGTGCAAAAAGTGTTTTTTCCACACTAATACAAGTGCAAAAGTGGTTTCCTGCACCAACACAAGTGCGAAAAGTGGTTTTTCAACACTAACACAAGTGCGAAAAGTGGTTTTTCAACACTAACACATGTGCGAAAAGTGGTTTTTCAACACTAACACAAGTGCGAAAAGTGGTTTTTCAACACTATCACAAGTGCAAAAAGTGTTTTTTCCACACTAGTACAAGTGCAAAAGTGGTTTCCTGCACCAACACAAGTGCGAAAAGTGGTTTTTCAACACTAACACAAGTGCAAAAAGTGATTTTTCCACACTAATACAAGTGCAAAAGTGGTTACCTGCACCAACACAAGTGCGAAAAGTGTTTTTTCAACACTAACACAAGTGCGAAATGTTGTTTTTCAACACTAACACAAGTGCGAAAAGTGGTTTTTCAACACTAACACAAGTGTGAAAAGTGGTTTTTCCACACTAATACAAGTGCAAAAGTGGTTTCCTGCACCAACACAAGTGCGAAAAGTGGTTTTTCAACACTAACACAAGTGCGAAAAGTGATTTTTCAACACTAACACAAGTGCGAAAAGTGGTTTTTCCACACTAATACAAGTGCAAAAGTGGTTTCCTGCACCAACACAAGTGCGAAAAGTGGTTTTTCAACACTAACACAAGTGGGAAAAGTGGTTTTTCAACACTAACACAAGTGCGAAAAGTGGTTTTTCAACACTAACACAAGTGCGAAAAGTGTTTTTTCCACACTAATACAAGTGCAAAAGTGGTTTCCTGCACCAACACAAGTGCGAAAAGTGGTTTTTCAACACTAACACAAGTGCGAAAAGTGGTTTTTCAACACTAACACAAGTGCGAAAAGTGGTTTTTCAACACTATCACAAGTGCAAAAAGTGTATTTTCCACACTAATACAAGTGCAAAAGTGGTTTCCTGCACCAACACAAGTGCGAAAGGTTGATTTTCAACACTAACACAAGTGCAAAAGTGGTTTTTCAACACTAACACAAGTGCAAAAAGTGGTTTTTCCACACTAATACAAGTGCAAAAGTGGTTTCCTGCACCAACACAAGTGCGAAAAGTGGTTTTTCAACACTACCACAAGTGCGAAAAGTGGGTTTTCAACACTAACACAAGTGCGAAAAGTGGTTTTTCCACACGAATACAAGTGCAAAAGTGGTTTCCTGCACCAACACAAGTGTGAAAAATGGTTTTTCAACACTAACACAAGTGCAAAAAGTGGTTTTTCAACACTATCACAAGTGCAAAAAGAGTTTTTTCCACACTAGTACAAGTGCAAAAGTGGTTTCCTGCACCAACACAAGTGCGAAAAGTGGATTTTCAACACTAACATAAGTGCAAAAGTGGGTTTTCAACACTAACACAAGTGCGAAAAGTGGTTTTTCCACACTAATACAAGTGCAAAGGTTGTTTCCTGCACCAACACAAGTGCGAAAAGTTGTTTTTCAACACTAACACAAGTGCGAAAAGTGGTTTTTCAACACTAACACAAGTGCGAAAAGTGGTTTTTCAACACTAACACAAGTGCGAAAAGTGGTTTTTCCACACTAATACAAGTGCAAAAGTGGTTTCCTGCACCAACACAAGTGTGAAAAATGGTTTTTCAACACTAACACAAGTGCGAAAAGTGGTTTTTCAACACTATCACAAGTGCAAAAAGAGTTTTTTCCACACTAGTACAAGTGCAAAAGTGGTTTCCTGCACCAACACAAGTGCGAAAAGTGGATTTTCAACACTAACACAAGTGCAAAAAGTGGGTTTTCAACACTAACACAAGTGCGAAAAGTGGTTTTTCCACACTAATACAGGTGCAAAAGTGGTTTCCTTCATTAACACATGTGCGAAAAGTGGTTTTTCAACACTAACACAAGTGCGAAAAATGGTTTTTCAACACTATCACAAGTGCAAAAAGTGTTTTTTCCACACTAGTACAAGTGCAAAAGTGGTTTCCTGCACCAACACAAGTGCGAAAAGTGGATTTTCAACACGAACACAAGTGCAAAAAGTGGGGTTTCAACACTAACACAAGTGCGAAAAGTGGTTTTTCCACACTAATACAAGTGCAAAAGTGGTTTCCTGCACCAACACAAGTGCGAAAAGTGGTTTTTCAACACTAACACAAGTGCGAAAAGTGGTTTTTCAACACTAACACAAGTGCGAAAAGTGGTTTTTCCACACTAATACAAGTGCAAAAGTGGTTTCCTGCACGAACACAAGTGCGAAAAGTGGTTTTTCAACACTAACACAAGTGGGAAAAGTGGTTTTTCAACACTAACACAAGTGCGAAAAGTGGTTTTTCAACACTAACACAAGTGCGAAAAGTGGTTTTTCAACACTAACACAAGTGCGAAAAGTGGTTTTTCAACACTATCACAAGTGCAAAGGTTGTTTCCTGCACCAACACAAGTGCGAAAAGTTGTTTTTCAACACTAACACAAGTGCGAAAAGTGGTTTTTCAACACTAACACAAGTGCGAAAAGTGGTTTTTCAACACTAACACAAGTGCGAAAAGTGGTTTTTCCACACTAATACAAGTGCAAAAGTGGTTTCCTGCACCAACACAAGTGTGAAAAATGGTTTTTCAACACTAACACAAGTGCGAAAAGTGGTTTTTCAACACTATCACAAGTGCAAAAAGAGTTTTTTCCACACTAGTACAAGTGCAAAAGTGGTTTCCTGCACCAACACAAGTGCGAAAAGTGGATTTTCAACACTAACACAAGTGCAAAAAGTGGGTTTTCAACACTAACACAAGTGCGAAAAGTGTTTTTTCCACACTAATACAGGTGCAAAAGTGGTTTCCTTCATTAACACATGTCCGAAAAGTGGTTTTTCAACACTAACACAAGTGCGAAAAGTGGTTTTTCAACACTATCACAAGTGCAAAAAGTGTTTTTTCCACACTAGTACAAGTGCAAAAGTGGTTTCCTGCACCAACACAAGTGCGAAAAGTGGATTTTCAACACGAACACAAGTGCAAAAAGTGGGGTTTCAACACTAACACAAGTGCGAAAAGTGGTTTTTCCACACTAATACAAGTGCAAAAGTGGTTTCCTGCACCAACACAAGTGCGAAAAGTGGTTTTTCAACACTAACACAAGTGCGAAAAGTGGTTTTTCAACACTAACACAAGTGCGAAAAGTGGTTTTTCCACACTAATACAAGTGCAAAAGTGGTTTCCTGCACCAACACAAGTGCGAAAAGTGGTTTTTCAACACTAACACAAGTGGGAAAAGTGGTTTTTCAACACTAACACAAGTGCGAAAAGTGGTTTTTCAACACTAACACAAGTGCGAAAAGTGTTTTTTCCACACTAATACAAGTGCAAAAGTGGTTTCCTGCACCAACACAAGTGCGAAAAGTGGTTTTTCAACACTAACACAAGTGCGGAAAGTGGTTTTTCAACACTAACACAAGTGCGAAAAGTGGTTTTTCAACACTATCACAAGTGCATAAAGTGTTTTTTCCACACTAATACAAGTGCAAAAGTGGTTTCCTGCACCAACACAAGTGCGAAAAGTGGATTTTCAACACTAACACAAGTGCAAAAAGTGGTTTTTCAACACTAACACAAGTGCGAAAACTGGTTTTTCCACACTAATACAAGTGCAAAAGTGGTTTCCTGCACCAACAGAAGTGCGAAAAGTGGTTTTTCAACACTAACACAAGTGCGAAAAGTGGTTTTTCAACACTAACACAAGTGCGAAAAGTGGTTTTTCAACACTAACACAAGTGCGGAAAGTGGTTTTTCCACACTAATACAAGTGCAAAAGTGGTTTCCTGCACCAACACAGGTGTGAAAAATGGTTTTTCAACACTAACACAAGTGCGAAAAGTGGTTTTTCAACACTATCACAAGTGCAAAAAGAGTTTTTTCCACACTAATACAAGTGCAAAAGTGGTTTCCTGCACCAACACAAGTGTGAAAAGTGGTTTTTCAACACTAACACAAGTGCGAAAAGTGGTTTTTCAACACTATCACAAGTGCAAAAAGTGTTTTTTCCACACTAGTACAAGTGCAAAAGTGGTTTCCTGCACCAACACAAGTGCGAAAAGTGGTTTTTCAACACTAACACAAGTGCGAAAAGTGGTTTTTCAACACTATCACAAGTGCAAAAAGTGTTTTTTCCACACTAATACAAGTGCAAAAGTGGTTTCCTGCACCAACACAAGTGCGAAAAGTGGTTTTTCAACACTAACACAAGTGCGAAAAGTGGTTTTTCAACACTAACACATGTGCGAAAAGTGGTTTTTCAACACTAACACAAGTGCGAAAAGTGGTTTTTCAACACTATCACAAGTGCAAAAAGTGTTTTTTCCACACTAGTACAAGTGCAAAAGTGGTTTCCTGTACCAACACAAGTGCGAAAAGTGGTTTTTCAACACTAACACAAGTGCAAAAAGTGATTTTTCCACACTAATACAAGTGCAAAAGTGGTTACCTGCACCAACACAAGTGCGAAAAGTGTTTTTTCAACACTAACACAAGTGCGAAATGTTGTTTTTCAACACTAACACAAGTGCGAAAAGTGGTTTTTCAACACTAACACAAGTGTGAAAAGTGGTTTTTCCACACTAATACAAGTGCAAAAGTGGTTTCCTGCACCAACACAAGTGCGAAAAGTGGTTTTTCAACACTAACACAAGTGCGAAAAGTGATTTTTCAACACTAACACAAGTGCGAAAAGTGGTTTTTCCACACTAATACAAGTGCAAAAGTGGTTTCCTGCACCAACACAAGTGCGAAAAGTGGTTTTTCAACACTAACACAAGTGGGAAAAGTGGTTTTTCAACACTAACACAAGTGCGAAAAGTGGTTTTTCAACACTAACACAAGTGCGAAAAGTGTTTTTTCCACACTAATACAAGTGCAAAAGTGGTTTCCTGCACCAACACAAGTGCGAAAAGTGGTTTTTCAACACTAACACAAGTGCGAAAAGTGGTTTTTCAACACTAACACAAGTGCGAAAAGTGGTTTTTCAACACTATCACAAGTGCAAAAAGTGTATTTTCCACACTAATACAAGTGCAAAAGTGGTTTCCTGCACCAACACAAGTGCGAAAGGTTGATTTTCAACACTAACACAAGTGCAAAAAGTGGTTTTTCAACACTAACACAAGTGCAAAAAGTGGTTTTTCCACACTAATACAAGTGCAAAAGTGGTTTCCTGCACCAACACAAGTGCGAAAAGTGGTTTTTCAACACTACCACAAGTGCGAAAAGTGGGTTTTCAACACTAACACAAGTGCGAAAAGTGGTTTTTCCACACGAATACAAGTGCAAAAGTGGTTTCCTGCACCAACACAAGTGTGAAAAATGGTTTTTCAACACTAACACAAGTGCAAAAAGTGGTTTTTCAACACTATCACAAGTGCAAAAAGAGTTTTTTCCACACTAGTACAAGTGCAAAAGTGGTTTCCTGCACCAACACAAGTGCGGAAAGTGGATTTTCAACACTAACATAAGTGCAAAAGTGGGTTTTCAACACTAACACAAGTGCGAAAAGTGGTTTTTCAACACTAACACAAGTGCGAAAAGTGGTTTTTCCAGACTAATACAAGTGCAAAAGTGGCTTCCTGCACCAACACAAGTGCGAAAAGTGGTTTTTCAACACTAACACAAGTGCGAAAAGTGGTTTTTCCACACTAATACAAGTGCAAAAGTGGTTTCCTGCACCAACACAAGTGTGAAAAATGGTTTTTCAACACTAACACAAGTGCGAAAAGTGGTTTTTCAACACTATCACAAGTGCAAAAAGAGTTTTTTCCACACTAGTACAAGTGCAAAAGTGGTTTCCTGCACCAACACAAGTGCGAAAAGTGGATTTTCAACACTAACACAAGTGCAAAAAGTGGGTTTTCAACACTAACACAAGTGCGAAAAGTGGTTTTTCCACACTAATACAGGTGCAAAAGTGGTTTCCTTCATTAACACATGTGCGAAAAGTGGTTTTTCAACACTAACACAAGTGCGAAAAGTGGTTTTTCAACACTATCACAAGTGCAAAAAGTGTTTTTTCCACACTAGTACAAGTGCAAAAGTGGTTTCCTGCACCAACACAAGTGCGAAAAGTGGATTTTCAACACGAACACAAGTGCAAAAAGTGGGGTTTCAACACTAACACAAGTGCGAAAAGTGGTTTTTCCACACTAATACAAGTGCAAAAGTGGTTTCCTGCACCAACACAAGTGCGAAAAGTGGTTTTTCAACACTAACACAAGTGCGAAAAGTGGTTTTTCAACACTAACACAAGTGCGAAAAGTGGTTTTTCCACACTAATACAAGTGCAAAAGTGGTTTCCTGCACCAACACAAGTGCGAAAAGTGGTTTTTCAACACTAACACAAGTGGGAAAAGTGGTTTTTCAACACTAACACAAGTGCGAAAAGTGGTTTTTCAACACAAACACAAGTGCGAAAAGTGGTTTTTCAACACTAACACAAGTGCGAAAAGTGGTTTTTCAACACTATCACAAGTGCAAAGGTTGTTTCCTGCACCAACACAAGTGCGAAAAGTTGTTTTTCAACACTAACACAAGTGCGAAAAGTGGTTTTTCAACACTAACACAAGTGCGAAAAGTGGTTTTTCAACACTAACACAAGTGCGAAAAGTGGTTTTTCCACACTAATACAAGTGAAAAGTGGTTTCCTGCACCAACACAAGTGTGAAAAATGGTTTTTCAACACTAACACAAGTGCGAAAAGTGGTTTTTCAACACTATCACAAGTGCAAAAAGAGTTTTTTCCACACTAGTACAAGTGCAAAAGTGGTTTCCTGCACCAACACAAGTGCGAAAAGTGGATTTTCAACACTAACACAAGTGCAAAAAGTGGGTTTTCAACACTAACACAAGTGCGAAAAGTGGTTTTTCCACACTAATACAGGTGCAAAAGTGGTTTCCTTCATTAACACATGTCCGAAAAGTGGTTTTTCAACACTAACACAAGTGCGAAAAGTGGTTTTTCAACACTATCACAAGTGCAAAAAGTGTTTTTTCCACACTAGTACAAGTGCAAAAGTGGTTTCCTGCACCAACACAAGTGCGAAAAGTGGATTTTCAACACGAACACAAGTGCAAAAAGTGGGGTTTCAACACTAACACAAGTGCGAAAAGTGGTTTTTCCACACTAATACAAGTGCAAAAGTGGTTTCCTGCACCAACACAAGTGCGAAAAGTGGTTTTTCAACACTAACACAAGTGCGAAAAGTGGTTTTTCAACACTAACACAAGTGCGAAAAGTGGTTTTTCCACACTAATACAAGTGCAAAAGTGGTTTCCTGCACCAACACAAGTGCGAAAAGTGGTTTTTCAACACTAACACAAGTGGGAAAAGTGGTTTTTCAACACTAACACAAGTGCGAAAAGTGGTTTTTCAACACTAACACAAGTGCGAAAAGTGTTTTTTCCACACTAATACAAGTGCAAAAGTGGTTTCCTGCACCAACACAAGTGCGAAAAGTGGTTTTTCAACACTAACACAAGTGCGGAAAGTGGTTTTTCAACACTAACACAAGTGCGAAAAGTGGTTTTTCAACACTATCACAAGTGCATAAAGTGTTTTTTCCACACTAATACAAGTGCAAAAGTGGTTTCCTGCACCAACACAAGTGCGAAAAGTGGATTTTCAACACTAACACAAGTGCAAAAAGTGGTTTTTCAACACTAACACAAGTGCGAAAACTGGTTTTTCCACACTAATACAAGTGCAAAAGTGGTTTCCTGCACCAACAGAAGTGCGAAAAGTGGTTTTTCAACACTAACACAAGTGCGAAAAGTGGTTTTTCAACACTAACACAAGTGCGAAAAGTGGTTTTTCCACACTAATACAAGTGCAAAAGTGGTTTCCTGCACCAACACAAGTGCGAAAAGTGGATTTTCAACACTAACACAAATGCAAAAAGTGGGTTTTCAACACTAATACAAGTGCGAAAAGTGGTTTTTCCACACTAATACAAGTGCAAAAGTGGTTTCCTGCACCAACACAAGTGCGAAAAGTGGTTTTGCAACACTAACACAAGTGCGAAAAGTGGTTTTTCAACACTAACACAAGTGCGAAAAGTGGTTTTTCCAGACTAATACAAGTGCAAAAGTGGCTTCCTGCACCAACACAAGTGCAAAAAGTGGTTTTTCAACACTAACACAAGTGCGAAAAGTGGTTTTTCAACACTAACACAAGTGCGAAAAGTGGTTTTTCAACACTATCACAAGTGCAAAAAGTGTTTTTTCCACACTAATACAAGTGCAAAAGTGGTTTCCTGCCCCAACACAAGTGCGAAAAGTGGTTTTTCAACACTAACACAAGTGCGAAAAGTGGTTTTTCCAGACTAATACAAGTGCAAAAGTGGCTTCCTGCACCAACACAAGTGCGAAAAGTGGTTTTTCAACACTAACACAAGTGCGAAAAGTGGTTTTTCCACACTAATACAAGTGCAAAAGTGGTTTCCTGCACCAACACAAGTGTGAAAAATGGTTTTTCAACACTAACACAAGTGCGAAAAGTGGTTTTTCAACACTATCACAAGTGCAAAAAGAGTTTTTTCCACACTAATACAAGTGCAAAAGTGGTTTCCTGCACCAACACAAGTGCGAAAAGTGGTTTTTCAACACTAACACAAGTGCGAAAAGTGGTATTTCAACACTAACACAAGTGCGAAAAGTGGTTTTTCCACACTAATACAAGTGCAAAAGTGGTTTCCTGCACCAACACAAGTGCGAAAAGTGGTTTTTCAACACTAACACAAGTGGGAAAAGTGGTTTTTCAACACTAACACAAGTGCGAAAAGTGGTTTTTCAACACTAACACATGTGCGAAAAGTGTTTTTTCCACACTAATACAAGTGCAAAAGTGGTTTCCTGCACCAACACAAGTGCGAAAAGTGGTTTTTCAACACTAACACAAGTGCGGAAAGTGGTTTTTCAACACTAACACAAGTGCGAAAAGTGGTTTTTCAACACTATCACAAGTGCATAAAGTGTTTTTTCCACACTAATACAAGTGCAAAAGTGGTTTCCTGCACCAACACAAGTGCGAAAAGTGGATTTTCAACACTAACACAAGTGCAAAAAGTGGTTTTTCAACACTAACACAAGTGTGAAAACTGGTTTTTCCACACTAATACAAGTGCAAAAGTGGTTTCCTGCACCAACAGAAGTGCGAAAAGTGGTTTTTCAACACTAACACAAGTGCGAAAAGTGGTTTTTCAACACTAACACAAGTGCGAAAAGTGGTTTTTCCACACGAATACAAGTGCAAAAGTGGTTTCCTGCACCAACACAAGTGCGAAAAGTGGTTTTTCACCACTAACACAAGTGCAAAAAGTGGTTTTTCAACACTAACACAAGTGCGAAAAGTGGTTTTTCCACACTAATACAAGTGCAAAAATGGTTTCCTGCACCAACACAAGTGTGAAAAATGGTTTTTCAACACTAACACAAGTGCGAAAAGTGGTTTTTCAACACTATCACAAGTGCAAAAAGAGTTTTTTCCACACTAGTACAAGTGCAAAAGTGGTTTCCTGCACCAACACAAGTGCGAAAAGTGGATTTTCAACACTAACACAAATGCAAAAAGTGGGTTTTCAACACTAACACAAGTGCGAAAAGTGGTTTTTCCACACTAATACAAGTGCAAAAGTGGTTTCCTGCACCAACACAAGTGCGAAAAGTGGTTTTGCAACACTAACACAAGTGCGAAAAGTGGTTTTTCAACACTAACACAAGTGCGAAAAGTGGTTTTTCCAGACTAATACAAGTGCAAAAGTGGCTTCCTGCACCAACACAAGTGCAAAAAGTGGTTTTTCAACACTAACACAAGTGCGAAAAGTGGTTTTTCAACACTAACACAAGTGCGAAAAGTGGTTTTTCAACACTATCACAAGTGCAAAAAGTGTTTTTTCCACACTAATACAAGTGCAAAAGTGGTTTCCTGCCCCAACACAAGTGCGAAAAGTGGTTTTTCAACACTAACACAAGTGCGAAAAGTGGTTTTTCCAGACTAATACAAGTGCAAAAGTGGCTTCCTGCACCAACACAAGTGCGAAAAGTGGTTTTTCAACACTAACACAAGTGCGAAAAGTGGTTTTTCCACACTAATACAAGTGCAAAAGTGGTTTCCTGCACCAACACAAGTGTGAAAAATGGTTTTTCAACACTAACACAAGTGCGAAAAGTGGTTTTTCAACACTATCACAAGTGCAAAAAGAGTTTTTTCCACACTAGTACAAGTGCAAAAGTGGTTTCCTGCACCAACACAAGTGCGAAAAGTGGATTTTCAACACTAACACAAGTGCAAAAAGTGGGTTTTCAACACTAACACAAGTGCGAAAAGTGGTTTTTCCACACTAATACAGGTGCAAAAGTGGTTTCCTTCATTAACACATGTGCGAAAAGTGGTTTTTCAACACTAACACAAGTGCGAAAAGTGGTTTTTCAACACTATCACAAGTGCAAAAAGTGTTTTTTCCACACTAGTACAAGTGCAAAAGTGGTTTCCTGCACCAACACAAGTGCGAAAAGTGGATTTTCAACACGAACACAAGTGCAAAAAGTGGGGTTTCAACACTAACACAAGTGCGAAAAGTGGTTTTTCCACACTAATACAAGTGCAAAAGTGGTTTCCTGCACCAACACAAGTGCGAAAAGTGGTTTTTCAACACTAACACAAGTGCGAAAAGTGGTTTTTCAACACTAACACAAGTGCGAAAAGTGGTTTTTCCACACTAATACAAGTGCAAAAGTGGTTTCCTGCACCAACACAAGTGCGAAAAGTGGTTTTTCAACACTAACACAAGTGGGAAAAGTGGTTTTTCAACACTAACACAAGTGCGAAAAGTGGTTTTTCAACACTAACACAAGTGCGAAAAGTGGTTTTTCAACACTAACACAAGTGCGAAAAGTGGTTTTTCAACACTATCACAAGTGCAAAGGTTGTTTCCTGCACCAACACAAGTGCGAAAAGTGGTTTTTCAACACTAACACAAGTGCGAAAAGTGGTTTTTCAACACTAACACAAGTGCGAAAAGTGGTTTTTCAACACTAACACAAGTGCGAAAAGTGGTTTTTCCACACTAATACAAGTGCAAAAGTGGTTTCCTGCACCAACACAAGTGTGAAAAATGGTTTTTCAACACTAACACAAGTGCGAAAAGTGGTTTTTCAACACTATCACAAGTGCAAAAAGAGTTTTTTCCACACTAGTACAAGTGCAAAAGTG
Source organism: Myxine glutinosa (assembly GCF_964187855.1). Lineage (NCBI taxonomy): Eukaryota > Metazoa > Chordata > Myxini > Myxiniformes > Myxinidae > Myxine > Myxine glutinosa. The sequence goes on from NW_027616704.1 coordinate 86,338, forward strand.
GTTTCCTGCACCAACACAAGTGCGAAAAGTGGATTTTCAACACTAACACAAGTGCAAAAAGTGGGTTTTCAACACTAACACAAGTGCGAAAAGTGGTTTTTCCACACTAATACAGGTGCAAAAGTGGTTTCCTTCATTAACACATGTCCGAAAAGTGGTTTTTCAACACTAACACAAGTGCGAAAAGTGGTTTTTCAACACTATCACATGTGCAAAAAGTGTTTTTTCCACACTAGTACAAGTGCAAAAGTGGTTTCCTGCACCAACACAAGTGCGAAAAGTGGATTTTCAACACGAACACAAGTGCAAAAAGTGGGGTTTCAACACTAACACAAGTGCGAAAAGTGGTTTTTCCACACTAATACAAGTGCAAAAGTGGTTTCCTGCACCAACACAAGTGCGAAAAGTGGTTTTTCAACACTAACACAAGTGCGAAAAGTGGTTTTTCAACACTAACACAAGTGCGAAAAGTGGTTTTTCCACACTAATACAAGTGCAAAAGTGGTTTCCTGCACCAACACAAGTGCGAAAAGTGGTTTTTCAACACTAACACAAGTGGGAAAAGTGGTTTTTCAACACTAACACAAGTGCGAAAAGTGGTTTTTCAACACTAACACAAGTGCGAAAAGTGTTTTTTCCACACTAATACAAGTGCAAAAGTGGTTTCCTGCACCAACACAAGTGCGAAAAGTGGTTTTTCAACACTAACACAAGTGCGGAAAGTGGTTTTTCAACACTAACACAAGTGCGAAAAGTGGTTTTTCAACACTATCACAAGTGCATAAAGTGTTTTTTCCACACTAATACAAGTGCAAAAGTGGTTTCCTGCACCAACACAAGTGCGAAAAGTGGATTTTCAACACTAACACAAGTGCAAAAAGTGGTTTTTCAACACCAACACAAGTGCGAAAACTGGTTTTTCCACACTAATACAAGTGCAAAAGTGGTTTCCTGCACCAACAGAAGTGCGAAAAGTGGTTTTTCAACACTAACACAAGTGCGAAAAGTGGTTTTTCAACACTAACACAAGTGCGAAAAGTGGTTTTTCCACACGAATACAAGTGCAAAAGTGGTTTCCTGCACCAACACAAGTGCGAAAAGTGGTTTTTCACCACTAACACAAGTGCAAAAAGTGGTTTTTCAACACTAACACAAGTGCGAAAAGTGGTTTTTCCACACTAATACAAGTGCAAAAATGGTTTCCTGCACCAACACAAGTGTGAAAAATGGTTTTTCAACACTAACACAAGTGCGAAAAGTGGTTTTTCAACACTATCACAAGTGCAAAAAGAGTTTTTTCCACACTGGTACAAGTGCAAAAGTGGTTTCCTGCACCAACACAAGTGCGAAAAGTGGATTTTCAACACTAACACAAATGCAAAAAGTGGGTTTTCAACACTAACACAAGTGCGAAAAGTGGTTTTTCCACACTAATACAAGTGCAAAAGTGGTTTCCTGCACCAACACAAGTGCGAAAAGTGGTTTTGCAACACTAACACAAGTGCGAAAAGTGGTTTTTCAACACTAACACAAGTGCGAAAAGTGGTTTTTCCAGACTAATACAAGTGCAAAAGTGGCTTCCTGCACCAACACAAGTGCAAAAAGTGGTTTTTCAACACTAACACAAGTGCGAAAAGTGGTTTTTCAACACTAACACAAGTGCGAAAAGTGGTTTTTCAACACTATCACAAGTGCAAAAAGTGTTTTTTCCACACTAATACAAGTGCAAAAGTGGTTTCCTGCCCCAACACAAGTGCGAAAAGTGGTTTTTCAACACTAACACAAGTGCGAAAAGTGGTTTTTCAACACTAACACATGTGCGAAAAGTGGTTTTTCAACACTAACACAAGTGCAAAAAGTGGTTTTTCCACACTAATACAAGTGCAAAAGTGGTTTCCTGCACCAACACAAGTGCGAAAAGTGGTTTTTCAACACTAACACAAGTGGGAAAAGTGGTTTTTCAACACTAACACAAGTGCGAAAAGTGGTTTTTCAACACTAACACAAGTGCGAAAAGTGTTTTTTCCACACTAATACAAGTGCAAAAGTGGTTTCCTGCACCAACACAAGTGCGAAAAGTGGTTTTTCAACACTAACACAAGTGCGAAAAGTGGTTTTTCAACACTATCACAAGTGCATAAAGTGTTTTTTCCACACTAATACAAGTGCAAAAGTGGTTTCCTGCACCAACACAAGTGCGAAAAGTGGATTTTCAACACTAACACAAGTGCAAAAAGTGGTTTTTTCAACACTAACACAAGTGCGAAAACTGGTTTTTCCACACTAATACAAGTGCAAAAGTGGTTTCCTGCACCAACAGAAGTGCGAAAAGTGGTTTTTCAACACTAACACAAGTGCGAAAAGTGGTTTTTCAACACTAACACAAGTGCGAAAAGTGGTTTTTCCACACGAATGCAAGTGCAAAAGTGGTTTCCTGCACCAACACAAGTGCGAAAAGTGGTTTATCAACACTAACACAAGTGCGAAAAGTGGTTTTTCAACACTAACACAAGTGCGAAAAGTGGTTTTTCCACACTAATACAAGTGCAAAAATGGTTTCCTGCACCAACACAAGTGTGAAAAATGGTTTTTCAACACTAACACAAGTGCGAAAAGTGGTTTTTCAACACTATCACAAGTGCAAAAAGAGTTTTTTCCACACTAGTACAAGTGCAAAAGTGGTTTCCTGCACCAACACAAGTGCGAAAAGTGGATTTTCAACACTAACACAAATGCAAAAAGTGGGTTTTCAACACTAACACAAGTGCGAAAAGTGGTTTTTCCACACTAATACAAGTGCAAAAGTGGTTTCCTGCCCCAACACAAGTGCGAAAAGTGGTTTTTCAACACTAACACAAGTGCGAAAAGTGGTTTTTCAACACTAACACAAGTGCGAAAAGTGGGTTTTTCCACACTAATACAAGTGCAAAAGTGGTTTCCTGCACCAACACAAGTGTGAAAAATGGTTTTTCAACACTAACACAAGTGCGAAAAGTGGTTTTTCAACACTATCACAAGTGCAAAAAGAGTTTTTTCCACACTAGTACAAGTGCAAAAGTGGTTTCCTGCACCAACACAAGTGCGAAAAGTGGCTTTTCAACACTAACACAAGTGCAAAAAGTGGGTTTTCAACACTAACACAAGTGCGAAAAGTGGTTTTTCCACACTAATACAAGTGCAAAAGTGGTTTCCTGCACCAACACAAGTGTGAAATGTGGTTTTTCAACACTAACACAAGTGCGAAAACTGGTTTTTCAACACTAACACAAGTGCGAAAAGTGGTTTTTCAACACTAACACAAGTGCGAAAAGTGGTTTTTCAACACTAACACAAGTGCGAAAAGTGGTTTTTCAACACTAACACAAGTGCGAAAAGTGTTTTTTCCACACTAATACAAGTGCAAAAGTGGTTTCCTGCACCAACACAAGTGCGAAAAATGGTTTTTCAACACTAACACAAGTGCGAAAAGTGGTTTTCAACACTAACACAAGTGCGAACAGTGGTTTTTCAACACTATCACAAGTGCAAAAAGTGTTTTTTCCACACTAATACAAGTGCAAAAGTGGTTTCCTGCACCAACACAAGTGCGAAAAGTGGATTTTCAACACTAACACAAGTGCAAAAAGTGGTTTTTCAACACTAACACAAGTGCGAAAAGTGGTTTTTCCACACTAATACAAGTGCAAAAGTGGTTTCCTGCACCAACACAAGTGCGAAAAGTGGTTTTTCAACACTACCACAAGTGCGAAAAGTGGTTTTTCAACACTAACACAAGTGCGAAAAGTGGTTTTTCCACACTAATACAAGTGCAAAAGTGGTTTCCTGCACCAACACAAGTGCGAAAAGTGGTTTTTCAACACTAACACAAGTGCGAAAAGTGGTTTTTCAACACTAACACAAGTGCGAAAAGTGGTTTTTCCACATTAATACAAGTGCAAAAGTGGTTTCCTGCACCAACACAGGTGTGAAAAATGGTTTTTCAACACTAACACAAGTGCGAAAAGTGGTTTTTCAACACTATCACAAGTGCAAAAAGAGTTTTTTCCACACTAGTACAAGTGCAAAAGTGGTTTCCTGCACCAACACAAGTGCGAAAAGTGGATTTTCAACACTAACACAAGTGCAAAAAGTGGGTTTTCAACACTAACACAAGTGCGAAAAGTGGTTTTTCCACACTAATACAAGTGCGAAAGTGGTTTCCTGCACCAACACAAGTGTGAAAAGTGGTTTTTCAACACTAACACAAGTGCGAAAAGTGGTTTTTCAACACTATCACAAGTGCAAAAAGTGTTTTTTCCACACTAGTACAAGTGCAAAAGTGGTTTCCTGCACCAACACAAGTGCGAAAAGTGGTTTTTCAACACTAACACAAGTGCGAAAAGTGGTTTTTCAACACTATCACAAGTGCAAAAAGTGTTTTTTCCACACTAATACAAGTGCAAAAGTGGTTTCCTGCACCAACACAAGTGCGAAAAGTGGTTTTTCAACACTAACACAAGTGCGAAAAGTGGTTTTCAACACTAACACATGTGTGAAAAGTGGTTTTTCAACACTAACACAAGTGCGAAAAGTGGTTTTTCAACACTATCACAAGTGCAAAAAGTGTTTTTCCCACACTAGTACAAGTGCAAAAGTGGTTTCCTGCACCAACACAAGTGCGAAAAGTGGTTTTTCAACACTAACACAAGTGCAAAAAGTGGTTTTTACACACTAATACAAGTGCAAAAGTGGTTACCTGCACCAACACAAGTGCGAAAAGTGGTTTTTCAACACTAACACAAGTGCGAAAAGTGGTTTTTCAACACTATCACAAGTGCAAAAAGTGTTTTTTCCACACTAATACAAGTGCAAAAGTGGTTTCCTGCACCAACACAAGTGCGAAAAGTGGTTTTTCAACACTAACACAAGTGCGAAAAGTGGTTTTCAACACTAACACATGTGCGAAAAGTGGTTTTTCAACACTAACACAAGTGCGAAAAGTGGTTTTTCAACACTATCACAAGTGCAAAAAGTGTTTTTCCCACACTAGTACAAGTGCAAAAGTGGTTTCCTGCACCAACACAAGTGCGAAAAGTGGTTTTTCAACACTATCACAAGTGCAAAAAGTGTTTTTTCCACACTAGTACAAGTGCAAAAGTGGTTTCCTGCACCAACACAAGTGCGAAAAGTGGTTTTTCAACACTAACACAAGTGCAAAAAGTGGTTTTTCCACACTAATACAAGTGCAAAAGTGGTTTCCTGCACCAACACAAGTGCGAAAAGTGTTTTTTCAACACTAACACAAGTGCGAAAAGTTGTTTTTCAACACTAACACAAGTGCGAAAAGTGGTTTTTCAACACTAACACAAGTGCGAAAAGTGGTTTTTCCACACTAATACAAGTGCAAAAGTGGTTTCCTGCACCAACACAAGTGCGAAAAGTGGATTTTCAACACTAACACAAGTGCAAAAAGTGGGTTTTCAACACTAACACAAGTGCGAAAAGTGGTTTTTCCACACTAATACAAGTGCGAAAGTGGTTTCCTGCACCAACACAAGTGTGAAAAGTGGTTTTTCAACACTAACACAAGTGCGAAAAGTGGTTTTTCAACACTATCACAAGTGCAAAAAGTGTTTTTTCCACACTAGTACAAGTGCAAAAGTGGTTTCCTGCACCAACACAAGTGCGAAAGTGGTTTTTCAACACTAACACAAGTGCGAAAAGTGGTTTTTCAACACTATCACAAGTGCAAAAAGTGTTTTTTCCACACTAATACAAGTGCAAAAGTGGTTTCCTGCACCAACACAAGTGCGAAAAGTGGTTTTTCAACACTATCACAAGTGCAAAAAGTGTTTTTTCCACACTAGTACAAGTGCAAAAGTGGTTTCCTGCACCAACACAAGTGCGAAAAGTGGTTTTTCAACACTAACACAAGTGCAAAAAGTGGTTTTTCCACACTAATACAAGTGCAAAAGTGGTTTCCTGCACCAACACAAGTGCGAAAAGTGTTTTTTCAACACTAACACAAGTGCGAAAAGTTGTTTTTCAACACTAACACAAGTGCGAAAAGTGGTTTTTCAACACTAACACAAGTGCGAAAAGTGGTTTTTCCACACTAATACAAGTGCAAAAGTGGTTTCCTGCACCAACACAAGTGCGAAAAGTGGATTTTCAACACTAACACAAGTGCAAAAAGTGGGTTTTCAACACTAACACAAGTGCGAAAAGTGGTTTTTCCACACTAATACAAGTGCGAAAGTGGTTTCCTGCACCAACACAAGTGTGAAAAGTGGTTTTTCAACACTAACACAAGTGCGAAAAGTGGTTTTTCAACACTATCACAAGTGCAAAAAGTGTTTTTTCCACACTAGTACAAGTGCAAAAGTGGTTTCCTGCACCAACACAAGTGCGAAAGTGGTTTTTCAACACTAACACAAGTGCGAAAAGTGGTTTTTCAACACTATCACAAGTGCAAAAAGTGTTTTTTCCACACTAATACAAGTGCAAAAGTGGTTTCCTGCACCAACACAAGTGCGAAAAGTGGTTTTTCAACACTAACACAAGTGCGAAAAGTGGTTTTTCAACACTAACACATGTGCAAAAAGTGGTTTTTCAACACTAACACAAGTGCGAAAAGTGGTTTTTCAACACTATCACAAGTGCAAAAAGTGTTTTTCCCACACTAGTACAAGTGCAAAAGTGGTTTCCTGCACCAACACAAGTGCGAAAAGTGGTTTTTCAACACTAACACAAGTGCAAAAAGTGGTTTTTACACACTAATACAAGTGCAAAAGTGGTTACCTGCACCAACACAAGTGCGAAAAGTGGTTTTTCAACACTATCACAAGTGCAAAAAGTGTTTTTTCCACACTATTACAAGTGCAAAAGTGGTTTCCTGCACCAACACAAGTGCGAAAAGTGGTTTTTCAACACTAACACAAGTGCGAAAAGTGGTTTTTCAACACTAACACAAGTGCGAAAAGTGTTTTTTCCACACTAATACAAGTGCAAAAGTGGTTACCTGCACCAACACAAGTGCGAAAAGTGTTTTTTCAACACTAACACAAGTGCGAAATGTTGTTTTTCAACACTAACACAAGTGCGAAAAGTGGTTTTTCAACACTAACACAAGTGTGAAAAGTGGTTTTTCCACACTAATACAAGTGCAAAAGTGGTTTTCTGCACCAACACAAGTGCGAAAAGTGGTTTTTCAACACTAACCCAAGTGGGAAAAGTGGTTTTTCAACACTAACACAAGTGCGAAAAGTGGTTTTTCAACACTAACACAAGTGCGAAAAGTGATTTTTCCACACTAATACAAGTGCAAAAGTGGTTTCCTTCACCAACACAAGTGCGAAAAGTGGTTTTTCAACACTAACACAAGTGCGAAAAGTGGTTTTTCAACACCATCACAAGTGCAAAAAGTGTTTTTTCCACACTAGTACAAGTGCAAAAGTGGTTTCCTGCACCAACACAAGTGCGAAAAGTGGTTTTTCAACACTAACACAAGTGCGAAAAGTGGTTTTTCAACACTATCACAAGTGCAAAAAGTGTTTTTTCCACACTAATACAAGTGCAAAAGTGGTTTCCTGCACCAACACAAGTGCGAAAAGTGGTTTTTCAACACTAACACAAGTGCAAAAAGTGGTTTTTCAACACTAACACATGTGCGAAAAGTGGTTTTTCAACACTAACACAAGTGCGAAAAGTGGTTTTTCAACACTATCACAAGTGCAAAAAGTGTTTTTTCCACACTAGTACAAGTGCAAAAGTGGTTTCCTGCACCAACACAAGTGCGAAAAGTGGTTTTTCAACACTAACACAAGTGCAAAAAGTGGTTTTTCCACACTAATACAAGTGCAAAAGTGGTTTCCTGCACCAACACAAGTGCGAAAAGTGGTTTTTCAACACTAACACAAGTGCGAAAAGTGGTTTTTCAACACTAACACAAGTGCGAAAAGTGGTTTTTCCACATTAATACAAGTGCAAAAGTGGTTTCCTGCACCAACACAGGTGTGAAAAATGGTTTTTCAACACTAACACAAGTGCGAAAAGTGGTTTTTCAACACTATCACAAGTGCAAAAAGAGTTTTTTCCACACTAGTACAAGTGCAAAAGTGGTTTCCTGCACCAACACAAGTGCGAAAAGTGGATTTTCAACACTAACACAAGTGCAAAAAGTGGGTTTTCAACACTAACACAAGTGCGAAAAGTGGTTTTTCCACACTAATACAAGTGCGAAAGTGGTTTCCTGCACCAACACAAGTGTGAAAAGTGGTTTTTCAACACTAACACAAGTGCGAAAAGTGGTTTTTCAACACTATCACAAGTGCAAAAAGTGTTTTTTCCACACTAGTACAAGTGCAAAAGTGGTTTCCTGCACCAACACAAGTGCGAAAAGTGGTTTTTCAACACTAACACAAGTGGCGAAAAGTGGTTTTTCAACACTATCACAAGTGCAAAAAGTGTTTTTTCCACACTAATACAAGTGCAAAAGTGGTTTCCTGCACCAACACAAGTGCGAAAAGTGGTTTTTCAACACTAACACAAGTGCGAAAAGTGGTTTTCAACACTAACACATGTGCGAAAAGTGGTTTTTCAACACTAACACAAGTGCGAAAAGTGGTTTTTCAACACTATCACAAGTGCAAAAAGTGTTTTTCCCACACTAGTACAAGTGCAAAAGTGGTTTCCTGCACCAACACAAGTGCGAAAAGTGGTTTTTCAACACTAACACAAGTGCAAAAAGTGGTTTTTACACACTAATACAAGTGCAAAAGTGGTTACCTGCACCAACACAAGTGCGAAAAGTGGTTTTTCAACACTAACACAAGTGCGAAAAGTGGTTTTTCAACACTATCACAAGTGCAAAAAGTGTTTTTTCCACACTAATACAAGTGCAAAAGTGGTTTCCTGCACCAACACAAGTGCGAAAAGTGGTTTTTCAACACTAACACAAGTGCGAAAAGTGGTTTTCAACACTAACACATGTGCGAAAAGTGGTTTTTCAACACTAACACAAGTGCGAAAAGTGGTTTTTCAACACTATCACAAGTGCAAAAAGTGTTTTTCCCACACTAGTACAAGTGCAAAAGTGGTTTCCTGCACCAACACAAGTGCGAAAAGTGTTTTTCAACACTAACACAAGTGCAAAAAGTGGTTTTTACACACTAATACAAGTGCAAAAGTGGTTACCTGCACCAACACAAGTGCGAAAAGTGGTTTTTCAACACTATCACAAGTGCAAAAAGTGTTTTTTCCACACTAGTACAAGTGCAAAAGTGGTTTCCTGCACCAACACAAGTGCGAAAAGTGGTTTTTCAACACTAACACAAGTGCAAAAAGTGGTTTTTCCACACTAATACAAGTGCAAAAGTGGTTTCCTGCACCAACACAAGTGCGAAAAGTGTTTTTTCAACACTAACACAAGTGCGAAAAGTTGTTTTTCAACACTAACACAAGTGCGAAAAGTGGTTTTTCAACACTAACACAAGTGCGAAAAGTGGTTTTTCCACACTAATACAAGTGCAAAAGTGGTTTCCTGCACCAACACAAGTGCGAAAAGTGGATTTTCAACACTAACACAAGTGCAAAAAGTGGGTTTTCAACACTAACACAAGTGCGAAAAGTGGTTTTTCCACACTAATACAAGTGCGAAAGTGGTTTCCTGCACCAACACAAGTGTGAAAAGTGGTTTTTCAACACTAACACAAGTGCGAAAAGTGGTTTTTCAACACTATCACAAGTGCAAAAAGTGTTTTTTCCACACTAGTACAAGTGCAAAAGTGGTTTCCTGCACCAACACAAGTGCGAAAGTGGTTTTTCAACACTAACACAAGTGCGAAAAGTGGTTTTTCAACACTATCACAAGTGCAAAAAGTGTTTTTTCCACACTAATACAAGTGCAAAAGTGGTTTCCTGCACCAACACAAGTGCGAAAAGTGGTTTTTCAACACTAACACAAGTGCGAAAAGTGGTTTTTCAACACTAACACATGTGCGAAAAGTGGTTTTTCAACACTAACACAAGTGCGAAAAGTGGTTTTTCAACACTATCACAAGTGCAAAAAGTGTTTTTCCCACACTAGTACAAGTGCAAAAGTGGTTTCCTGCACCAACACAAGTGCGAAAAGTGGTTTTTCAACACTAACACAAGTGCAAAAAGTGGTTTTTACACACTAATACAAGTGCAAAAGTGGTTACCTGCACCAACACAAGTGCGAAAAGTGGTTTTTCAACACTATCACAAGTGCAAAAAGTGTTTTTTCCACACTAGTACAAGTGCAAAAGTGGTTTCCTGCACCAACACAAGTGCGAAAAGTGGTTTTTCAACACTAACACAAGTGCAAAAAGTGGTTTTTCCACACTAATACAAGTGCAAAAGTGGTTTCCTGCACCAACACAAGTGCGAAAAGTGTTTTTTCAACACTAACACAAGTGCGAAAAGTTGTTTTTCAACACTAACACAAGTGCGAAAAGTGGTTTTTCAACACTAACACAAGTGCGAAAAGTGGTTTTTCCACACTAATACAAGTGCAAAAGTGGTTTCCTGCACCAACACAAGTGCGAAAAGTGGTTTTTCAACACTAACACAAGTGCGAAAAGTGGTTTTTCAACACTAACACAAGTGCGAAAAGTGGTTTTTCAACACTAACACAAGTGCGAAAAGTGTTTTTTCCACACTAATACAAGTGCAAAAGTGGTTACCTGCACCAACACAAGTGCGAAAAGTGTTTTTTCAACACTAACACAAGTGCGAAATGTTGTTTTTCAACACTAACACAAGTGCGAAAAGTGGTTTTTCAACACTAACACAAGTGTGAAAAGTGGTTTTTCCACACTAATACAAGTGCAAAAGTGGTTTCCTGCACCAACACAAGTGCGAAAAGTGGTTTTTCAACACTAACCCAAGTGGGAAAAGTGGTTTTTCAACACTAACACAAGTGCGAAAAGTGGTTTTTCAACACTAACACAAGTGCGAAAAGTGATTTTTCCACACTAATACAAGTGCAAAAGTGGTTTCCTTCACCAACACAAGTGCGAAAAGTGGTTTTTCAACACTAACACAAGTGCGAAAAGTGGTTTTTCAACACCATCACAAGTGCAAAAAGTGTTTTTTCCACACTAGTACAAGTGCAAAAGTAGTTTCCTGCACCAACACAAGTGCGAAAAGTGGTTTTTCAACACTAACACAAGTGCGAAAAGTGGTTTTTCAACACTATCACAAGTGCAAAAAGTGTTTTTTCCACACTAATACAAGTGCAAAAGTGGTTTCCTGCACCAACACAAGTGCGAAAAGTGGTTTTTCAACACTAACACAAGTGCAAAAAGTGGTTTTTCAACACTAACACATGTGCGAAAAGTGGTTTTTCAACACTAACACAAGTGCGAAAAGTGGTTTTTCAACACTATCACAAGTGCAAAAAGTGTTTTTTCCACACTAGTACAAGTGCAAAAGTGGTTTCCTGCACCAACACAAGTGCGAAAAGTGGTTTTTCAACACTAACACAAGTGCAAAAAGTGGTTTTTCCACACTAATACAAGTGCAAAAGTGGTTTCCTGCACCAACACAAGTGCGAAAAGTGGTTTTTCAACACTAACACAAGTGCGAAAAGTGGTTTTTCAACACTAACACAAGTGCGAAAAGTGGTTTTTCAACACTAACACAAGTGCGAAAAGTGGTTTTTCCACACTAATACAAGTGCAAAAGTGGTTTCCTGCACCAACACAAGTGCGAAAAATGGTTTTTCAACACTAACACAAGTGCGAAAAGTGGTTTTCAACACTAACACAAGTGCGAACAGTGGTTTTTCAACACTATCACAAGTGCAAAAAGTGTTTTTTCCACACTAATACAAGTGCAAAAGTGGTTTCCTGCACCAACACAAGTGCGAAAAGTGGATTTTCAACACTAACACAAGTGCAAAAAGTGGTTTTTCAACACTAACACAAGTGCGAAAAGTGGTTTTTCCACACTAATACAAGTGCAAAAGTGGTTTCCTGCACCAACACAAGTGCGAAAAGTGGTTTTTCAACACTACCACAAGTGCGAAAAGTGGTTTTTCAACACTAACACAAGTGCGAAAAGTGGTTTTTCCACACTAATACAAGTGCAAAAGTGGTTTCCTGCACCAACACAAGTGCGAAAAGTGGTTTTTCAACACTAACACAAGTGCGAAAAGTGGTTTTTCAACACTAACACAAGTGCGAAAAGTGGTTTTTCCACATTAATACAAGTGCAAAAGTGGTTTCCTGCACCAACACAGGTGTGAAAAATGGTTTTTCAACACTAACACAAGTGCGAAAAGTGGTTTTTCAACACTATCACAAGTGCAAAAAGAGTTTTTTCCACACTAGTACAAGTGCAAAAGTGGTTTCCTGCACCAACACAAGTGCGAAAAGTGGATTTTCAACACTAACACAAGTGCAAAAAGTGGGTTTTCAACACTAACACAAGTGCGAAAAGTGGTTTTTCCACACTAATACAAGTGCGAAAGTGGTTTCCTGCACCAACACAAGTGTGAAAAGTGGTTTTTCAACACTAACACAAGTGCGAAAAGTGGTTTTTCAACACTATCACAAGTGCAAAAAGTGTTTTTTCCACACTAGTACAAGTGCAAAAGTGGTTTCCTGCACCAACACAAGTGCGAAAAGTGGTTTTTCAACACTAACACAAGTGCGAAAAGTGGTTTTTCAACACTATCACAAGTGCAAAAAGTGTTTTTTCCACACTAATACAAGTGCAAAAGTGGTTTCCTGCACCAACACAAGTGCGAAAAGTGGTTTTTCAACACTAACACAAGTGCGAAAAGTGGTTTTCAACACTAACACATGTGCGAAAAGTGGTTTTTCAACACTAACACAAGTGCGAAAAGTGGTTTTTCAACACTATCACAAGTGCAAAAAGTGTTTTTCCCACACTAGTACAAGTGCAAAAGTGGTTTCCTGCACCAACACAAGTGCGAAAAGTGGTTTTTCAACACTAACACAAGTGCAAAAAGTGGTTTTTACACACTAATACAAGTGCAAAAGTGGTTACCTGCACCAACACAAGTGCGAAAAGTGGTTTTTCAACACTAACACAAGTGCGAAAAGTGGTTTTTCAACACTATCACAAGTGCAAAAAGTGTTTTTTCCACACTAATACAAGTGCAAAAGTGGTTTCCTGCACCAACACAAGTGCGAAAAGTGGTTTTTCAACACTAACACAAGTGCGAAAAGTGGTTTTCAACACTAACACATGTGCGAAAAGTGGTTTTTCAACACTAACACAAGTGCGAAAAGTGGTTTTTCAACACTATCACAAGTGCGAAAAGTGTTTTTTCAACACTAACACAAGTGCGAAATGTTGTTTTTCAACACTAACACAAGTGCGAAAAGTGGTTTTTCAACACTAACACAAGTGCGAAAAGTTGTTTTTCAACACTAACACAAGTGCGAAAAGTGGTTTTTCAACACTAACACAAGTGCGAAAAGTGGTTTTTCAACACTATCACAAGTGCAAAAAGTGTTTTTTCCACACTAGTACAAGTGCAAAAGTGGTTTCCTGCACCAACACAAGTGCGAAAAGTGGTTTTTCAACACTAACACAAGTGCAAAAAGTGGTTTTTCCACACTAATACAAGTGCAAAAGTGGTTTCCTGCACCAACACAAGTGCGAAAAGTGTTTTTTCAACACTAACACAAGTGCGAAAAGTTGTTTTTCAACACTAACACAAGTGCGAAAAGTGGTTTTTCAACACTAACACAAGTGCGAAAAGTGGTTTTTCCACACTAATACAAGTGCAAAAGTGGTTTCCTGCACCAACACAAGTGCGAAAAGTGGATTTTCAACACTAACACAAGTGCAAAAAGTGGGTTTTCAACACTAACACAAGTGCGAAAAGTGGTTTTTCCACACTAATACAAGTGCGAAAGTGGTTTCCTGCACCAACACAAGTGTGAAAAGTGGTTTTTCAACACTAACACAAGTGCGAAAAGTGGTTTTTCAACACTATCACAAGTGCAAAAAGTGTTTTTTCCACACTAGTACAAGTGCAAAAGTGGTTTCCTGCACCAACACAAGTGCGAAAGTGGTTTTTCAACACTAACACAAGTGCGAAAAGTGGTTTTTCAACACTATCACAAGTGCAAAAAGTGTTTTTTCCACACTAATACAAGTGCAAAAGTGGTTTCCTGCACCAACACAAGTGCGAAAAGTGGTTTTTCAACACTAACACAAGTGCGAAAAGTGGTTTTTCAACACTAACACATGTGCGAAAAGTGGTTTTTCAACACTAACACAAGTGCGAAAAGTGGTTTTTCAACACTATCACAAGTGCAAAAAGTGTTTTTCCCACACTAGTACAAGTGCAAAAGTGGTTTCCTGCACCAACACAAGTGCGAAAAGTGGTTTTTCAACACTAACACAAGTGCAAAAAGTGGTTTTTACACACTAATACAAGTGCAAAAGTGGTTACCTGCACCAACACAAGTGCGAAAAGTGGTTTTTCAACACTATCACAAGTGCAAAAAGTGTTTTTTCCACACTAGTACAAGTGCAAAAGTGGTTTCCTGCACCAACACAAGTGCGAAAAGTGGTTTTTCAACACTAACACAAGTGCAAAAAGTGGTTTTTCCACACTAATACAAGTGCAAAAGTGGTTTCCTGCACCAACACAAGTGCGAAAAGTGTTTTTTCAACACTAACACAAGTGCGAAAAGTTGTTTTTCAACACTAACACAAGTGCGAAAAGTGGTTTTTCAACACTAACACAAGTGCGAAAAGTGGTTTTTCCACACTAATACAAGTGCAAAAGTGGTTTCCTGCACCAACACAAGTGCGAAAATTGGTTTTTCAACACTAACACAAGTGCGAAAAGTGGTTTTTCAACACTAACACAAGTGCGAAAAGTGGTTTTTCAACACTAACACAAGTGCGAAAAGTGTTTTTTCCACACTAATACAAGTGCAAAAGTGGTTACCTGCACCAACACAAGTGCGAAAAGTGTTTTTTCAACACTAACACAAGTGCGAAATGTTGTTTTTCAACACTAACACAAGTGCGAAAAGTGGTTTTTCAACACTAACACAAGTGTGAAAAGTGGTTTTTCCACACTAATACAAGTGCAAAAGTGGTTTCCTGCACCAACACAAGTGCGAAAAGTGGTTTTTCAACACTAACCCAAGTGGGAAAAGTGGTTTTTCAACACTAACACAAGTGCGAAAAGTGGTTTTTCAACACTAACACAAGTGCGAAAAGTGATTTTTCCACACTAATACAAGTGCAAAAGTGGTTTCCTTCACCAACACAAGTGCGAAAAGTGGTTTTTCAACACTAACACAAGTGCGAAAAGTGGTTTTTCAACACCATCACAAGTGCAAAAAGTGTTTTTTCCACACTAGTACAAGTGCAAAAGTGGTTTCCTGCACCAACACAAGTGCGAAAAGTGGTTTTTCAACACTAACACAAGTGCGAAAAGTGGTTTTTCAACACTATCACAAGTGCAAAAAGTGTTTTTTCCACACTAATACAAGTGCAAAAGTGGTTTCCTGCACCAACACAAGTGCGAAAAGTGGTTTTTCAACACTAACACAAGTGCAAAAAGTGGTTTTTCAACACTAACACATGTGCGAAAAGTGGTTTTTCAACACTAACACAAGTGCGAAAAGTGGTTTTTCAACACTATCACAAGTGCAAAAAGTGTTTTTTCCACACTAGTACAAGTGCAAAAGTGGTTTCCTGCACCAACACAAGTGCGAAAAGTGGTTTTTCAACACTAACACAAGTGCAAAAAGTGGTTTTTCCACACTAATACAAGTGCAAAAGTGGTTTCCTGCACCAACACAAGTGCGAAAAGTGGTTTTTCAACACTAACACAAGTGCGAAAAGTGGTTTTTCAACACTAACACAAGTGCGAAAAGTGGTTTTTCAACACTAACACAAGTGCGAAAAGTGGTTTTTCCACACTAATACAAGTGCAAAAGTGGTTTCCTGCACCAACACAAGTGCGAAAAGTGGTTTTTCAACACTAACACAAGTGCGAAAAGTGGTTTTTCAACACTAACACAAGTGCGAAAAGTGGTTTTTCCACACTAATACAAGTGCAAAAGTGGTTTCCTGCACCAACACAAGTGCGAAAAGTGGTTTTTCAACACTAACACAAGTGGGAAAAGTGGTTTTTCAACACTAACACAAGTGCGAAAAGTGGTTTTTCAACACTAACACAAGTGCGAAAAGTGTTTTTTCCACACTAATACAAGTGCAAAAGTGGTTTCCTGCACCAACACAAGTGCGAAAAATGGTTTTTCAACACTAACACAAGTGCGAAAAGTGGTTTTCAACACTAACACAAGTGCGAACAGTGGTTTTTCAACACTATCACAAGTGCAAAAAGTGTTTTTTCCACACTACTACAAGTACAAAAGTGGTTTCCTGCACCAACACAAGTGCGAAAAGTGGATTTTCAACACTAACACAAGTGCAAAAAGTGGTTTTTCAACACTAACACAAGTGCGAAAAGTGGTTTTTCCACACTAATACAAGTGCAAAAGTGGTTTCCTGCACCAACACAAGTGCGAAAAGTGGTTTTTCAACACTAACACAAGTGCGAAAAGTGGTTTTTCAACACTAACACAAGTGCGAAAAGTGGTTTTTCCACACTAATACAAGTGCAAAAGTGGTTTCCTGCACCAACACAGGTGTGAAAAATGGTTTTTCAACACTAACACAAGTGCGAAAAGTGGTTTTTCAACACTATCACAAGTGCAAAAAGAGTTTTTTCCACACTAGTACAAGTGCAAAAGTGGTTTCCTGCACCAACACAAGTGCGAAAAGTGGATTTTCAACACTAACACAAGTGCAAAAAGTGGGTTTTCAACACTAACACAACTGCGAAAAGTGGTTTTTCCACACTAATACAAGTGCAAAAGTGGTTTCCTGCACCAACACAAGTGTGAAAAGTGGTTTTTCAACACTAACACAAGTGCGAAAAGTGGTTTTTCAACACTATCACAAGTGCAAAAAGTGTTTTTTCCACACTAGTACAAGTGCAAAAGTGGGTTCCTGCACCAACACAAGTGCGAAAAGTGGTTTTTCAACACTAACACATGTGCGAAAAGTGGTTTTTCAACACTATCACAAGTGCAAAAAGTGTTTTTTCCACACTAATACAAGTGCAAAAGTGGTTTCCTGCACCAACACAAGTGCGAAAAGTGGTTTTTCAACACTAACACAAGTGCAAAAAGTGGTTTTTCAACACTAACACAAGTGCAAAAAGTGGTTTTTCCACACTAATACAAGTGCAAAAGTGGTTTCCTGCACCAACACAAGTGCGAAAAGTGGTTTTTCAACACTAACACAAGTGCGAAAAGTGGTTTTTCAACACTAACACAAGTGCGAAAAGTGGTTTTTCAACACTAACACAAGTGCGAAAAGTGGTTTTTCCACACTAATACAAGTGCAAAAGTGGTTTCCTGCACCAACACAAGTGCGAAAAGTGGTTTTTCAACACTAACACAAGTGCGAAAAGTGGTTTTTCAACACTAACACAAGTGCGAAAAGTGGTTTTTCCACACTAATACAAGTGCAAAAGTGGTTTCCTGCACCAACACAAGTGCGAAAAGTGGTTTTTCAACACTAACACAAGTGGGAAAAGTGGTTTTTCAACACTAACACAAGTGCGAAAAGTGGTTTTTCAACACTAACACAAGTGCGAAAAGTGTTTTTTCCACACTAATACAAGTGCAAAAGTGGTTTCCTGCACCAACACAAGTGCGAAAAATGGTTTTTCAACACTAACACAAGTGCGAAAAGTGGTTTTCAACACTAACACAAGTGCGAACAGTGGTTTTTCAACACTATCACAAGTGCAAAAAGTGTTTTTTCCACACTACTACAAGTACAAAAGTGGTTTCCTGCACCAACACAAGTGCGAAAAGTGGATTTTCAACACTAACACAAGTGCAAAAAGTGGTTTTTCAACACTAACACAAGTGCGAAAAGTGGTTTTTCCACACTAATACAAGTGCAAAAGTGGTTTCCTGCACCAACACAAGTGCGAAAAGTGGTTTTTCAACACTAACACAAGTGCGAAAAGTGGTTTTTCAACACTAACACAAGTGCGAAAAGTGGTTTTTCCACACTAATACAAGTGCAAAAGTGGTTTCCTGCACCAACACAGGTGTGAAAAATGGTTTTTCAACACTAACACAAGTGCGAAAAGTGGTTTTTCAACACTATCACAAGTGCAAAAAGAGTTTTTTCCACACTAGTACAAGTGCAAAAGTGGTTTCCTGCACCAACACAAGTGCGAAAAGTGGATTTTCAACACTAACACAAGTGTAAAAAGTGGGTTTTCAACACTAACACAACTGCGAAAAGTGGTTTTTCCACACTAATACAAGTGCAAAAGTGGTTTCCTGCACCAACACAAGTGTGAAAAGTGGTTTTTCAACACTAACACAAGTGCGAAAAGTGGTTTTTCAACACTATCACAAGTGCAAAAAGTGTTTTTTCCACACTAATACAAGTGCAAAAGTGGTTTCCTGCACCAACACAAGTGCGAAAAGTGGTTTTTCAACACTAACACAAGTGCGAAAAGTGGTTTTTCAACACTATCACAAGTGCAAAAAGTGTTTTTTCCACACTAATACAAGTGCAAAAGTGGTTTCCTGCACCAACACAAGTGCGAAAAGTGGTTTTTCAACACTAACACAAGTGCGAAAAGTGGTTTTTCAACACTAACACATGTGCGAAAAGTGGTTTTTCAACACTAACACAAGTGCGAAAAGTGGTTTTTCAACACTATCACATGTGCAAAAAGTGTTTTTTCCACACTAGTACAAGTGCAAAAGTGGTTTCCTGCACCAACACAAGTGCGAAAAGTGGTTTTTCAACACTAACACAAGTGCAAAAAGTGATTTTTCCACACTAATACAAGTGCAAAAGTGGTTACCTGCACCAACACAAGTGCGAAAAGTGTTTTTTCAACACTAACACAAGTGCGAAATGTTGTTTTTCAACACTAACACAAGTGCGAAAAGTGGTTTTTCAACACTAACACAAGTGCGAAAAGTTGTTTTTCAACACTAACACAAGTGCGAAAAGTGGTTTTTCAACACTAACACAAGTGCGAAAAGTGGTTTTTCCACACTAATACAAGTGCAAAAGTGGTTTCCTGCACCAACACAAGTGCGAAAAGTGGTTTTTCAACACTAACACAAGTGCGAAAAGTGGTTTTTCAACACTAACACAAGTGCAAAAAGTGTTTTTTCCACACTAGTACATGTGCAAAAGTGGTTTCCTGCACCAACACAAGTGCGAAAAGTGGTTTTTCAACACTAACACAAGTGCGAAAAGTGGTTTTTCAACACTATCACAAGTGCAAAAAGTGTTTTTTCCACACTAATATAAGTGCAAAAGTGGTTTCCTGCACCAACACAAGTGCGAAAAGTGGTTTTTCAACACTAACACAAGTGCAAAAAGTGGTTTTTCAACACTAACACATGTGCGAAAAGTGGTTTTTCAACACTAACACAAGTGCGAAAAGTGGTTTTTCAACACTATCACAAGTGCAAAAAGTGTTTTTTCCACACTAGTACAAGTGCAAAAGTGGTTTCCTGCACCAACACAAGTGCGAAAAGTGGTTTTTCAACACTAACACAAGTGCAAAAAGTGGTTTTTCCACACTAATACAAGTGCAAAAGTGGTTTCCTGCACCAACACAAGTGCGAAAAGTGGTTTTTCAACACTAACACAAGTGCGAAAAGTGGTTTTTCAACACTAACACAAGTGCGAAAAGTGGTTTTTCAACACTAACACAAGTGCGAAAAGTGGTTTTTCCACACTAATACAAGTGCAAAAGTGGTTTCCTGCACCAACACAAGTGCGAAAAGTGGTTTTTCAACACTAACACACTAACACAAGTGCGAAAAGTGGTTTTTCAACACTAACACAAGTGCGAAAAGTGGTTTTTCAACACTAACACAAGTGCGAAAAGTGGTTTTTCCACACTAATACAAGTGCAAAAGTGGTTTCCTGCACCAACACAAGTGCGAAAAGTGGTTTTTCAACACTAACACAAGTGCGAAAAGTGGTTTTTCAACACTAACACAAGTGCGAAAAGTGGTTTTTCCACACTAATACAAGTGCGAAAAGTGGTTTTTCAACACTATCACAAGTGCGAAAAGTGGTTTTTCCACACTAATACAAGTGCAAAAGTGGTTTCCTGCACCAACACAAGTGCGAAAAGTGGTTTTTCAACACTAACACAAGTGCGAAAAGTGGTTTTTCAACACTAACACAAGTGCGAAAAGTGGTTTTTCCACACTAATACAAGTGCAAAAGTGGTTTCCTGCACCAACACAAGTGTGAAAAATGGTTTTTCAACACTAACACAAGTGCGAAAAGTGGTTTTTCAACACTATCACAAGTGCAAAAAGAGTTTTTTCCACACTAGTACAAGTGCAAAAGTGGTTTCCTGCACCAACACAAGTGCGAAAAGTGGATTTTCAACACTAACACAAGTGCAAAAAGTGGGTTTTCAACACTAACACAAGTGCGAAAAGTGGTTTTTCCACACTAATACAGGTGCAAAAGTGGTTTCCTTCATTAACACATGTCCGAAAAGTGGTTTTTCAACACTAACACAAGTGCGAAAAGTGGTTTTTCAACACTATCACAAGTGCAAAAAGTGTTTTTTCCACACTAGTACAAGTGCAAAAGTGGTTTCCTGCACCAACACAAGTGCGAAAAGTGGATTTTCAACACGAACACAAGTGCAAAAAGTGGGGTTTCAACACTAACACAAGTGCGAAAAGTGGTTTTTCCACACTAATACAAGTGCAAAAGTGGTTTCCTGCACCAACACAAGTGCAAAAAGTGTTTTTTCCACACTAGTACAAGTGCAAAAGTGGTTTCCTGCACCAACACAAGTGCAAAAAGTGTTTTTTCCACACTAGTACAAGTGCAAAAGTGGTTTCCTGCACCAACACAAGTGCGAAAAGTGGATTTTCAACACGAACACAAGTGCAAAAAGTGGTTTTTCAACACTATCACAAGTGCAAAAAGTGGATTTTCAACACTAACACAAGTGCAAAAAGTGGGTTTTCAACACTAACACAAGTGCGAAAAGTGGTTTTTCCACACTAATACAGGTGCAAAAGTGGTTTCCTTCATTAACACATGTCCGAAAAGTGGTTTTTCAACACTAACACAAGTGCGAAAAGTGGTTTTTCAACACTATCACAAGTGCAAAAAGTGTTTTTTCCACACTAGTACAAGTGCAAAAGTGGTTTCCTGCACCAACACAAGTGCGAAAAGTGGATTTTCAACACGAACACAAGTGCAAAAAGTGGGGTTTCAACACTAACACAAGTGCGAAAAGTGGTTTTTCCACACTAATACAAGTGCAAAAGTGGTTTCCTGCACCAACACAAGTGCAAAAAGTGTTTTTTCCACACTAGTACAAGTGCAAAAGTGGTTTCCTGCACCAACACAAGTGCAAAAAGTGTTTTTTCCACACTAGTACAAGTGCAAAAGTGGTTTCCTGCACCAACACAAGTGCGAAAAGTGGATTTTCAACACGAACACAAGTGCAAAAAGTGGTTTTTCAACACTATCACAAGTGCAAAAAGTGGTTTTTCAACACTAACACAAGTGCGAAAAGTGTTTTTTCCACACTAATACAAGTGCAAAAGTGGTTTCCTGCACCAACACAAGTGCGAAAAGTGGTTTTTCAACACTAACACAAGTGCGGAAAGTGGTTTTTCAACACTAACACAAGTGCGAAAAGTGGTTTTTCAACACTATCACAAGTGCATAAAGTGTTTTTTCCACACTAATACAAGTGCAAAAGTGGTTTCCTGCACCAACACAAGTGCGAAAAGTGGATTTTCAACACTAACACAAGTGCAAAAAGTGGTTTTTCCACACTAACACAAGTGTGAAAACTGGTTTTTCCACACTAATACAAGTGCAAAAGTGGTTTCCTGCACCAACAGAAGTGCGAAAAGTGGTTTTTCAACACTAACACAAGTGCGAAAAGTGGTTTTTCAACACTAACACAAGTGCGAAAAGTGGTTTTTCCACACGAATACAAGTGCAAAAGTGGTTTCCTGCACCAACACAAGTGCGAAAAGTGGTTTTTCACCACTAACACAAGTGCAAAAAGTGGTTTTTCAACACTAACACAAGTGCGAAAAGTGTTTTTTCCACACTAATACAAGTGCAAAAATGGTTTCCTGCACCAACACAAGTGTGAAAAAAGGTTTTTCAACACTAACACAAGTGCGAAAAGTGGTTTTTCAACACTATCACAAGTGCAAAAAGAGTTTTTTCCACACTAGTACAAGTGCAAAAGTGGTTTCCTGCACCAACACAAGTGCGAAAAGTGGATTTTCAACACTAACACAAATGCAAAAAGTGGGTTTTCAACACTAACACAAGTGCGAAAAGTGGTTTTTCCACACTAATACAAGTGCAAAAGTGGTTTCCTGCACCAACACAAGTGCGAAAAGTGGTTTTGCAACACTAACACAAGTGCGAAAAGTGGTTTTTCAACACTAACACAAGTGCGAAAAGTGGTTTTTCCAGACTAATACAAGTGCAAAAGTGGCTTCCTGCACCAACACAAGTGCAAAAAGTGGTTTTTCAACACTAACACAAGTGCGAAAAGTGGTTTTTCAACACTAACACAAGTGCGAAAAGTGGTTTTTCAACACTATCACAAGTGCAAAAAGTGTTTTTTCCACACTAATACAAGTGCAAAAGTGGTTTCCTGCCCCAACACAAGTGCGAAAAGTGGTTTTTCAACACTAACACAAGTGCGAAAAGTGGTTTTTCAACACTAACACATGTGCGAAAAGTGGTTTTTCAACACTAACACAAGTGCAAAAAGTGGTTTTTCCACACTAATACAAGTGCAAAAGTGGTTTCCTGCACCAACACAAGTGCGAAAAGTGGTTTTTCAACACTAACACAAGTGGGAAAAGTGGTTTTTCAACACTAACACAAGTGCGAAAAGTGGTTTTTCAACACTAACACAAGTGCGAAAAGTGTTTTTTCCACACTAATACAAGTGCAAAAGTGGTTTCCTGCACCAACACAAGTGCGAAAAGTGGTTTTTCAACACTAACACAAGTGCGAAAAGTGGTTTTTCAACACTAACACAAGTGCGAAAAGTGGTTTTTCAACACTAACACAAGTGCGAAAAGTGGTTTTTCCACACTAATACAAGTGCAAAAGTGGTTTCCTGCACCAACACAAGTGCGAAAAGTGGTTTTTCAACACTAACACAAGTGCGAAAAGTGGTTTTTCAACACTAACACAAGTGCGAAAAGTGGTTTTTCCACACTAATACAAGTGCGAAAAGTGGTTTTTCAACACTATCACAAGTGCGAAAAGTGGTTTTTCCACACTAATACAAGTGCAAAAGTGGTTTCCTGCACCAACACAAGTGCGAAAAGTGGTTTTTCAACACTAACACAAGTGCGAAAAGTGGTTTTTCAACACTAACACAAGTGCGAAAAGTGGTTTTTCCACACTAATACAAGTGCAAAAGTGGTTTCCTGCACCAACACAAGTGTGAAAAATGGTTTTTCAACACTAACACAAGTGCGAAAAGTGGTTTTTCAACACTATCACAAGTGCAAAAAGAGTTTTTTCCACACTAGTACAAGTGCAAAAGTGGTTTCCTGCACCAACACAAGTGCGAAAAGTGGATTTTCAACACTAACACAAGTGCAAAAAGTGGGTTTTCAACACTAACACAAGTGCGAAAAGTGGTTTTTCCACACTAATACAGGTGCAAAAGTGGTTTCCTTCATTAACACATGTCCGAAAAGTGGTTTTTCAACACTAACACAAGTGCGAAAAGTGGTTTTTCAACACTATCACAAGTGCAAAAAGTGTTTTTTCCACACTAGTACAAGTGCAAAAGTGGTTTCCTGCACCAACACAAGTGCGAAAAGTGGATTTTCAACACGAACACAAGTGCAAAAAGTGGGGTTTCAACACTAACACAAGTGCGAAAAGTGGTTTTTCCACACTAATACAAGTGCAAAAGTGGTTTCCTGCACCAACACAAGTGCAAAAAGTGTTTTTTCCACACTAGTACAAGTGCAAAAGTGGTTTCCTGCACCAACACAAGTGCAAAAAGTGTTTTTTCCACACTAGTACAAGTGCAAAAGTGGTTTCCTGCACCAACACAAGTGCGAAAAGTGGATTTTCAACACGAACACAAGTGCAAAAAGTGGTTTTTCAACACTATCACAAGTGCAAAAAGTGGATTTTCAACACTAACACAAGTGCAAAAAGTGGGTTTTCAACACTAACACAAGTGCGAAAAGTGGTTTTTCCACACTAATACAGGTGCAAAAGTGGTTTCCTTCATTAACACATGTCCGAAAAGTGGTTTTTCAACACTAACACAAGTGCGAAAAGTGGTTTTTCAACACTATCACAAGTGCAAAAAGTGTTTTTTCCACACTAGTACAAGTGCAAAAGTGGTTTCCTGCACCAACACAAGTGCGAAAAGTGGATTTTCAACACGAACACAAGTGCGAACAGTGGTTTTTCAACACTATCACAAGTGCAAAAAGTGTTTTTTCCACACTACTACAAGTACAAAAGTGGTTTCCTGCACCAACACAAGTGCGAAAAGTGGATTTTCAACACTAACACAAGTGCAAAAAGTGGTTTTTCAACACTAACACAAGTGCGAAAAGTGGTTTTTCCACACTAATACAAGTGCAAAAGTGGTTTCCTGCACCAACACAAGTGCGAAAAGTGGTTTTTCAACACTAACACAAGTGCGAAAAGTGGTTTTTCAACACTAACACAAGTGCGAAAAGTGGTTTTTCCACACTAATACAAGTGCAAAAGTGGTTTCCTGCACCAACACAGGTGTGAAAAATGGTTTTTCAACACTAACACAAGTGCGAAAAGTGGTTTTTCAACACTATCACAAGTGCAAAAAGAGTTTTTTCCACACTAGTACAAGTGCAAAAGTGGTTTCCTGCACCAACACAAGTGCGAAAAGTGGATTTTCAACACTAACACAAGTGCAAAAAGTGGGTTTTCAACACTAACACAACTGCGAAAAGTGGTTTTTCCACACTAATACAAGTGCAAAAGTGGTTTCCTGCACCAACACAAGTGTGAAAAGTGGTTTTTCAACACTAACACAAGTGCGAAAAGTGGTTTTTCAACACTATCACAAGTGCAAAAAGTGTTTTTTCCACACTAGTACAAGTGCAAAAGTGGGTTCCTGCACCAACACAAGTGCGAAAAGTGGTTTTTCAACACTAACACATGTGCGAAAAGTGGTTTTTCAACACTATCACAAGTGCAAAAAGTGTTTTTTCCACACTAATACAAGTGCAAAAGTGGTTTCCTGCACCAACACAAGTGCGAAAAGTGGTTTTTCAACACTAACACAAGTGCAAAAAGTGGTTTTTCAACACTAACACAAGTGCAAAAAGTGGTTTTTCCACACTAATACAAGTGCAAAAGTGGTTTCCTGCACCAACACAAGTGCGAAAAGTGGTTTTTCAACACTAACACAAGTGCGAAAAGTGGTTTTTCAACACTAACACAAGTGCGAAAAGTGGTTTTTCAACACTAACACAAGTGCGAAAAGTGGTTTTTCCACACTAATACAAGTGCAAAAGTGGTTTCCTGCACCAACACAAGTGCGAAAAGTGGTTTTTCAACACTAACACAAGTGCGAAAAGTGGTTTTTCAACACTAACACAAGTGCGAAAAGTGGTTTTTCCACACTAATACAAGTGCAAAAGTGGTTTCCTGCACCAACACAAGTGCGAAAAGTGGTTTTTCAACACTAACACAAGTGGGAAAAGTGGTTTTTCAACACTAACACAAGTGCGAAAAGTGGTTTTTCAACACTAACACAAGTGCGAAAAGTGTTTTTTCCACACTAATACAAGTGCAAAAGTGGTTTCCTGCACCAACACAAGTGCGAAAAATGGTTTTTCAACACTAACACAAGTGCGAAAAGTGGTTTTCAACACTAACACAAGTGCGAACAGTGGTTTTTCAACACTATCACAAGTGCAAAAAGTGTTTTTTCCACACTACTACAAGTACAAAAGTGGTTTCCTGCACCAACACAAGTGCGAAAAGTGGATTTTCAACACTAACACAAGTGCAAAAAGTGGTTTTTCAACACTAACACAAGTGCGAAAAGTGGTTTTTCCACACTAATACAAGTGCAAAAGTGGTTTCCTGCACCAACACAAGTGCGAAAAGTGGTTTTTCAACACTAACACAAGTGCGAAAAGTGGTTTTTCAACACTAACACAAGTGCGAAAAGTGGTTTTTCCACACTAATACAAGTGCAAAAGTGGTTTCCTGCACCAACACAGGTGTGAAAAATGGTTTTTCAACACTAACACAAGTGCGAAAAGTGGTTTTTCAACACTATCACAAGTGCAAAAAGAGTTTTTTCCACACTAGTACAAGTGCAAAAGTGGTTTCCTGCACCAACACAAGTGCGAAAAGTGGATTTTCAACACTAACACAAGTGTAAAAAGTGGGTTTTCAACACTAACACAACTGCGAAAAGTGGTTTTTCCACACTAATACAAGTGCAAAAGTGGTTTCCTGCACCAACACAAGTGTGAAAAGTGGTTTTTCAACACTAACACAAGTGCGAAAAGTGGTTTTTCAACACTATCACAAGTGCAAAAAGTGTTTTTTCCACACTAATACAAGTGCAAAAGTGGTTTCCTGCACCAACACAAGTGCGAAAAGTGGTTTTTCAACACTAACACAAGTGCGAAAAGTGGTTTTTCAACACTATCACAAGTGCAAAAAGTGTTTTTTCCACACTAATACAAGTGCAAAAGTGGTTTCCTGCACCAACACAAGTGCGAAAAGTGGTTTTTCAACACTAACACAAGTGCGAAAAGTGGTTTTTCAACACTAACACATGTGCGAAAAGTGGTTTTTCAACACTAACACAAGTGCGAAAAGTGGTTTTTCAACACTATCACATGTGCAAAAAGTGTTTTTTCCACACTAGTACAAGTGCAAAAGTGGTTTCCTGCACCAACACAAGTGCGAAAAGTGGTTTTTCAACACTAACACAAGTGCAAAAAGTGATTTTTCCACACTAATACAAGTGCAAAAGTGGTTACCTGCACCAACACAAGTGCGAAAAGTGTTTTTTCAACACTAACACAAGTGCGAAATGTTGTTTTTCAACACTAACACAAGTGCGAAAAGTGGTTTTTCAACACTAACACAAGTGCGAAAAGTTGTTTTTCAACACTAACACAAGTGCGAAAAGTGGTTTTTCAACACTAACACAAGTGCGAAAAGTGGTTTTTCCACACTAATACAAGTGCAAAAGTGGTTTCCTGCACCAACACAAGTGCGAAAAGTGGTTTTTCAACACTAACACAAGTGCGAAAAGTGGTTTTTCAACACTAACACAAGTGCAAAAAGTGTTTTTTCCACACTAGTACATGTGCAAAAGTGGTTTCCTGCACCAACACAAGTGCGAAAAGTGGTTTTTCAACACTAACACAAGTGCGAAAAGTGGTTTTTCAACACTATCACAAGTGCAAAAAGTGTTTTTTCCACACTAATATAAGTGCAAAAGTGGTTTCCTGCACCAACACAAGTGCGAAAAGTGGTTTTTCAACACTAACACAAGTGCAAAAAGTGGTTTTTCAACACTAACACATGTGCGAAAAGTGGTTTTTCAACACTAACACAAGTGCGAAAAGTGGTTTTTCAACACTATCACAAGTGCAAAAAGTGTTTTTTCCACACTAGTACAAGTGCAAAAGTGGTTTCCTGCACCAACACAAGTGCGAAAAGTGGTTTTTCAACACTAACACAAGTGCAAAAAGTGGTTTTTCCACACTAATACAAGTGCAAAAGTGGTTTCCTGCACCAACACAAGTGCGAAAAGTGGTTTTTCAACACTAACACAAGTGCGAAAAGTGGTTTTTCAACACTAACACAAGTGCGAAAAGTGGTTTTTCAACACTAACACAAGTGCGAAAAGTGGTTTTTCCACACTAATACAAGTGCAAAAGTGGTTTCCTGCACCAACACAAGTGCGAAAAGTGGTTTTTCAACACTAACACACTAACACAAGTGCGAAAAGTGGTTTTTCAACACTAACACAAGTGCGAAAAGTGGTTTTTCAACACTAACACAAGTGCGAAAAGTGGTTTTTCCACACTAATACAAGTGCAAAAGTGGTTTCCTGCACCAACACAAGTGCGAAAAGTGGTTTTTCAACACTAACACAAGTGCGAAAAGTGGTTTTTCAACACTAACACAAGTGCGAAAAGTGGTTTTTCCACACTAATACAAGTGCGAAAAGTGGTTTTTCAACACTATCACAAGTGCGAAAAGTGGTTTTTCCACACTAATACAAGTGCAAAAGTGGTTTCCTGCACCAACACAAGTGCGAAAAGTGGTTTTTCAACACTAACACAAGTGCGAAAAGTGGTTTTTCAACACTAACACAAGTGCGAAAAGTGGTTTTTCCACACTAATACAAGTGCAAAAGTGGTTTCCTGCACCAACACAAGTGTGAAAAATGGTTTTTCAACACTAACACAAGTGCGAAAAGTGGTTTTTCAACACTATCACAAGTGCAAAAAGAGTTTTTTCCACACTAGTACAAGTGCAAAAGTGGTTTCCTGCACCAACACAAGTGCGAAAAGTGGATTTTCAACACTAACACAAGTGCAAAAAGTGGGTTTTCAACACTAACACAAGTGCGAAAAGTGGTTTTTCCACACTAATACAGGTGCAAAAGTGGTTTCCTTCATTAACACATGTCCGAAAAGTGGTTTTTCAACACTAACACAAGTGCGAAAAGTGGTTTTTCAACACTATCACAAGTGCAAAAAGTGTTTTTTCCACACTAGTACAAGTGCAAAAGTGGTTTCCTGCACCAACACAAGTGCGAAAAGTGGATTTTCAACACGAACACAAGTGCAAAAAGTGGGGTTTCAACACTAACACAAGTGCGAAAAGTGGTTTTTCCACACTAATACAAGTGCAAAAGTGGTTTCCTGCACCAACACAAGTGCAAAAAGTGTTTTTTCCACACTAGTACAAGTGCAAAAGTGGTTTCCTGCACCAACACAAGTGCAAAAAGTGTTTTTTCCACACTAGTACAAGTGCAAAAGTGGTTTCCTGCACCAACACAAGTGCGAAAAGTGGATTTTCAACACGAACACAAGTGCAAAAAGTGGTTTTTCAACACTATCACAAGTGCAAAAAGTGGATTTTCAACACTAACACAAGTGCAAAAAGTGGGTTTTCAACACTAACACAAGTGCGAAAAGTGGTTTTTCCACACTAATACAGGTGCAAAAGTGGTTTCCTTCATTAACACATGTCCGAAAAGTGGTTTTTCAACACTAACACAAGTGCGAAAAGTGGTTTTTCAACACTATCACAAGTGCAAAAAGTGTTTTTTCCACACTAGTACAAGTGCAAAAGTGGTTTCCTGCACCAACACAAGTGCGAAAAGTGGATTTTCAACACGAACACAAGTGCAAAAAGTGGGGTTTCAACACTAACACAAGTGCGAAAAGTGGTTTTTCCACACTAATACAAGTGCAAAAGTGGTTTCCTGCACCAACACAAGTGCAAAAAGTGTTTTTTCCACACTAGTACAAGTGCAAAAGTGGTTTCCTGCACCAACACAAGTGCAAAAAGTGTTTTTTCCACACTAGTACAAGTGCAAAAGTGGTTTCCTGCACCAACACAAGTGCGAAAAGTGGATTTTCAACACGAACACAAGTGCAAAAAGTGGTTTTTCAACACTATCACAAGTGCAAAAAGTGGTTTTTCAACACTAACACAAGTGCGAAAAGTGTTTTTTCCACACTAATACAAGTGCAAAAGTGGTTTCCTGCACCAACACAAGTGCGAAAAGTGGTTTTTCAACACTAACACAAGTGCGGAAAGTGGTTTTTCAACACTAACACAAGTGCGAAAAGTGGTTTTTCAACACTATCACAAGTGCATAAAGTGTTTTTTCCACACTAATACAAGTGCAAAAGTGGTTTCCTGCACCAACACAAGTGCGAAAAGTGGATTTTCAACACTAACACAAGTGCAAAAAGTGGTTTTTCCACACTAACACAAGTGTGAAAACTGGTTTTTCCACACTAATACAAGTGCAAAAGTGGTTTCCTGCACCAACAGAAGTGCGAAAAGTGGTTTTTCAACACTAACACAAGTGCGAAAAGTGGTTTTTCAACACTAACACAAGTGCGAAAAGTGGTTTTTCCACACGAATACAAGTGCAAAAGTGGTTTCCTGCACCAACACAAGTGCGAAAAGTGGTTTTTCACCACTAACACAAGTGCAAAAAGTGGTTTTTCAACACTAACACAAGTGCGAAAAGTGTTTTTTCCACACTAATACAAGTGCAAAAATGGTTTCCTGCACCAACACAAGTGTGAAAAAAGGTTTTTCAACACTAACACAAGTGCGAAAAGTGGTTTTTCAACACTATCACAAGTGCAAAAAGAGTTTTTTCCACACTAGTACAAGTGCAAAAGTGGTTTCCTGCACCAACACAAGTGCGAAAAGTGGATTTTCAACACTAACACAAATGCAAAAAGTGGGTTTTCAACACTAACACAAGTGCGAAAAGTGGTTTTTCCACACTAATACAAGTGCAAAAGTGGTTTCCTGCACCAACACAAGTGCGAAAAGTGGTTTTGCAACACTAACACAAGTGCGAAAAGTGGTTTTTCAACACTAACACAAGTGCGAAAAGTGGTTTTTCCAGACTAATACAAGTGCAAAAGTGGCTTCCTGCACCAACACAAGTGCAAAAAGTGGTTTTTCAACACTAACACAAGTGCGAAAAGTGGTTTTTCAACACTAACACAAGTGCGAAAAGTGGTTTTTCAACACTATCACAAGTGCAAAAAGTGTTTTTTCCACACTAATACAAGTGCAAAAGTGGTTTCCTGCCCCAACACAAGTGCGAAAAGTGGTTTTTCAACACTAACACAAGTGCGAAAAGTGGTTTTTCAACACTAACACATGTGCGAAAAGTGGTTTTTCAACACTAACACAAGTGCAAAAAGTGGTTTTTCCACACTAATACAAGTGCAAAAGTGGTTTCCTGCACCAACACAAGTGCGAAAAGTGGTTTTTCAACACTAACACAAGTGGGAAAAGTGGTTTTTCAACACTAACACAAGTGCGAAAAGTGGTTTTTCAACACTAACACAAGTGCGAAAAGTGTTTTTTCCACACTAATACAAGTGCAAAAGTGGTTTCCTGCACCAACACAAGTGCGAAAAGTGGTTTTTCAACACTAACACAAGTGCGAAAAGTGGTTTTTCAACACTAACACAAGTGCGAAAAGTGGTTTTTCAACACTAACACAAGTGCGAAAAGTGGTTTTTCCACACTAATACAAGTGCAAAAGTGGTTTCCTGCACCAACACAAGTGCGAAAAGTGGTTTTTCAACACTAACACAAGTGCGAAAAGTGGTTTTTCAACACTAACACAAGTGCGAAAAGTGGTTTTTCCACACTAATACAAGTGCGAAAAGTGGTTTTTCAACACTATCACAAGTGCGAAAAGTGGTTTTTCCACACTAATACAAGTGCAAAAGTGGTTTCCTGCACCAACACAAGTGCGAAAAGTGGTTTTTCAACACTAACACAAGTGCGAAAAGTGGTTTTTCAACACTAACACAAGTGCGAAAAGTGGTTTTTCCACACTAATACAAGTGCAAAAGTGGTTTCCTGCACCAACACAAGTGTGAAAAATGGTTTTTCAACACTAACACAAGTGCGAAAAGTGGTTTTTCAACACTATCACAAGTGCAAAAAGAGTTTTTTCCACACTAGTACAAGTGCAAAAGTGGTTTCCTGCACCAACACAAGTGCGAAAAGTGGATTTTCAACACTAACACAAGTGCAAAAAGTGGGTTTTCAACACTAACACAAGTGCGAAAAGTGGTTTTTCCACACTAATACAGGTGCAAAAGTGGTTTCCTTCATTAACACATGTCCGAAAAGTGGTTTTTCAACACTAACACAAGTGCGAAAAGTGGTTTTTCAACACTATCACAAGTGCAAAAAGTGTTTTTTCCACACTAGTACAAGTGCAAAAGTGGTTTCCTGCACCAACACAAGTGCGAAAAGTGGATTTTCAACACGAACACAAGTGCAAAAAGTGGGGTTTCAACACTAACACAAGTGCGAAAAGTGGTTTTTCCACACTAATACAAGTGCAAAAGTGGTTTCCTGCACCAACACAAGTGCAAAAAGTGTTTTTTCCACACTAGTACAAGTGCAAAAGTGGTTTCCTGCACCAACACAAGTGCAAAAAGTGTTTTTTCCACACTAGTACAAGTGCAAAAGTGGTTTCCTGCACCAACACAAGTGCGAAAAGTGGATTTTCAACACGAACACAAGTGCAAAAAGTGGTTTTTCAACACTATCACAAGTGCAAAAAGTGGATTTTCAACACTAACACAAGTGCAAAAAGTGGGTTTTCAACACTAACACAAGTGCGAAAAGTGGTTTTTCCACACTAATACAGGTGCAAAAGTGGTTTCCTTCATTAACACATGTCCGAAAAGTGGTTTTTCAACACTAACACAAGTGCGAAAAGTGGTTTTTCAACACTATCACAAGTGCAAAAAGTGTTTTTTCCACACTAGTACAAGTGCAAAAGTGGTTTCCTGCACCAACACAAGTGCGAAAAGTGGATTTTCAACACGAACACAAGTGCAAAAAGTGGGGTTTCAACACTAACACAAGTGCGAAAAGTGGTTTTTCCACACTAATACAAGTGCAAAAGTGGTTTCCTGCACCAACACAAGTGCAAAAAGTGTTTTTTCCACACTAGTACAAGTGCAAAAGTGGTTTCCTGCACCAACACAAGTGCAAAAAGTGTTTTTTCCACACTAGTACAAGTGCAAAAGTGGTTTCCTGCACCAACACAAGTGCGAAAAGTGGATTTTCAACACGAACACAAGTGCAAAAAGTGGTTTTTCAACACTATCACAAGTGCAAAAAGTGGTTTTTCAACACTAACACAAGTGCGAAAAGTGTTTTTTCCACACTAATACAAGTGCAAAAGTGGTTTCCTGCACCAACACAAGTGCGAAAAGTGGTTTTTCAACACTAACACAAGTGCGGAAAGTGGTTTTTCAACACTAACACAAGTGCGAAAAGTGGTTTTTCAACACTATCACAAGTGCATAAAGTGTTTTTTCCACACTAATACAAGTGCAAAAGTGGTTTCCTGCACCAACACAAGTGCGAAAAGTGGATTTTCAACACTAACACAAGTGCAAAAAGTGGTTTTTCCACACTAACACAAGTGCGAAAACTGGTTTTTCCACACTAATACAAGTGCAAAAGTGGTTTCCTGCACCAACAGAAGTGCGAAAAGTGGTTTTTCAACACTAACACAAGTGCGAAAAGTGGTTTTTCAACACTAACACAAGTGCGAAAAGTGGTTTTTCCACACGAATACAAGTGCAAAAGTGGTTTCCTGCACCAACACAAGTGCGAAAAGTGGTTTTTCACCACTAACACAAGTGCAAAAAGTGGTTTTTCAACACTAACACAAGTGCGAAAAGTGGTTTTTCCACACTAATACAAGTGCAAAAATGGTTTCCTGCACCAACACAAGTGTGAAAAAAGGTTTTTCAACACTAACACAAGTGCGAAAAGTGGTTTTTCAACACTATCACAAGTGCAAAAAGAGTTTTTTCCACACTAGTACAAGTGCAAAAGTGGGTTCCTGCACCAACACAAGTGCGAAAAGTGGATTTTCAACACTAACACAAATGCAAAAAGTGGGTTTTCAACACTAACACAAGTGCGAAAAGTGGTTTTTCCACACTAATACAAGTGCAAAAGTGGTTTCCTGCACCAACACAAGTGCGAAAAGTGGTTTTGCAACACTAACACAAGTGCGAAAAGTGGTTTTTCAACACTAACACAAGTGCGAAAAGTGGTTTTTCCAGACTAATACAAGTGCAAAAGTGGCTTCCTGCACCAACACAAGTGCAAAAAGTGGTTTTTCAACACTAACACAAGTGCGAAAAGTGGTTTTTCAACACTAACACAAGTGCGAAAAGTGGTTTTTCAACACTATCACAAGTGCAAAAAGTGTTTTTTCCACACTAATACAAGTGCAAAAGTGGTTTCCTGCCCCAACACAAGTGCGAAAAGTGGTTTTTCAACACTAACACAAGTGCGAAAAGTGGTTTTTCAACACTAACACATGTGCGAAAAGTGGTTTTTCAACACTAACACAAGTGCAAAAAGTGGTTTTTCCACACTAATACAAGTGCAAAAGTGGTTTCCTGCACCAACACAAGTGCGAAAAGTGGTTTTTCAACACTAACACAAGTGGGAAAAGTGGTTTTTCAACACTAACACAAGTGCGAAAAGTGGTTTTTCAACACTAACACAAGTGCGAAAAGTGTTTTTTCCACACTAATACAAGTGCAAAAGTGGTTTCCTGCACCAACACAAGTGCGAAAAGTGGTTTTTCAACACTAACACAAGTGCGAAAAGTGGTTTTTCAACACTAACACAAGTGCGAAAAGTGGTTTTTCAACACTATCACAAGTGCATAAAGTGTTTTTTCCACACTAATACAAGTGCAAAAGTGGTTTCCTGCACCAACACAAGTGCGAAAAGTGGATTTTCAACACTAACACAAGTGCGAAAACTGGTTTTTCCACACTAATACAAGTGCAAAAGTGGTTTCCTGCACCAACAGAAGTGCGAAAAGTGGTTTTTCAACACTAACACAAGTGCGAAAAGTGGTTTTTCAACACTAACACAAGTGCGAAAAGTGGTTTTTCCACACGAATGCAAGTGCAAAAGTGGTTTCCTGCACCAACACAAGTGCGAAAAGTGGTTTATCAACACTAACACAAGTGCGAAAAGTGGTTTTTCAACACTAACACAAGTGCGAAAAGTGGTTTTTCCACACTAATACAAGTGCAAAAATGGTTTCCTGCACCAACACAAGTGTGAAAAATGGTTTTTCAACACTAACACAAGTGCGAAAAGTGGTTTTTCAACACTATCACAAGTGCAAAAAGAGTTTTTTCCACACTAGTACAAGTGCAAAAGTGGTTTCCTGCACCAACACAAGTGCAAAAAGTGGGTTTTCAACACTAACACAAGTGCGAAAAGTGGTTTTTCCACACTAATACAAGTGCAAAAGTGGTTTCCTGCCCCAACACAAGTGCGAAAAGTGGTTTTTCAACACTAACACAAGTGCGAAAAGTGGTTTTTCAACACTAACACAAGTGCGAAAAGTGGTTTTTCCACACTAATACAAGTGCAAAAGTGGTTTCCTGCACCAACACAAGTGTGAAAAATGGTTTTTCAACACTAACACAAGTGCGAAAAGTGGTTTTTCAACACTATCACAAGTGCAAAAAGAGTTTTTTCCACACTAGTACAAGTGCAAAAGTGGTTTCCTGCACCAACACAAGTGCGAAAAGTGGCTTTTCAACACTAACACAAGTGCAAAAAGTGGGTTTTCAACACTAACACAAGTGCGAAAAGTGGTTTTTCCACACTAATACAAGTGCAAAAGTGGTTTCCTGCACCAACACAAGTGTGAAATGTGGTTTTTCAACACTAACACAAGTGCGAAAACTGGTTTTTCAACACTAACACAAGTGCGAAAAGTGGTTTTTCAACACTAACACAAGTGCGAAAAGTGGTTTTTCAACACTAACACAAGTGCGAAAAGTGGTTTTTCAACACTAACACAAGTGCGAAAAGTGTTTTTTCCACACTAATACAAGTGCAAAAGTGGTTTCCTGCACCAACACAAGTGCGAAAAATGGTTTTTCAACACTAACACAAGTGCGAAAAGTGGTTTTCAACACTAACACAAGTGCGAACAGTGGTTTTTCAACACTATCACAAGTGCAAAAAGTGTTTTTTCCACACTAATACAAGTGCAAAAGTGGTTTCCTGCACCAACACAAGTGCGAAAAGTGGATTTTCAACACTAACACAAGTGCAAAAAGTGGTTTTTCAACACTAACACAAGTGCGAAAAGTGGTTTTTCCACACTAATACAAGTGCAAAAGTGGTTTCCTGCACCAACACAAGTGCGAAAAGTGGTTTTTCAACACTACCACAAGTGCGAAAAGTGGTTTTTCAACACTAACACAAGTGCGAAAAGTGGTTTTTCCACACTAATACAAGTGCAAAAGTGGTTTCCTGCACCAACACAAGTGCGAAAAGTGGTTTTTCAACACTAACACAAGTGCGAAAAGTGGTTTTTCAACACTAACACAAGTGCGAAAAGTGGTTTTTCCACACTAATACAAGTGCAAAAGTGGTTTCCTGCACCAACACAGGTGTGAAAAATGGTTTTTCAACACTAACACAAGTGCGAAAAGTGGTTTTTCAACACTATCACAAGTGCAAAAAGAGTTTTTTCCACACTAGTACAAGTGCAAAAGTGGTTTCCTGCACCAACACAAGTGCGAAAAGTGGATTTTCAACACTAACACAAGTGCAAAAAGTGGGTTTTCAACACTAACACAAGTGCGAAAAGTGGTTTCCTGCACCAACACCAGTGTGAAAAGTGGTTTTTCAACACTAACACAAGTGCGAAAAGTGGTTTTTCAACACTATCACAAGTGCAAAAAGTGTTTTTTCCACACTAGTACAAGTGCAAAAGTGGTTTCCTGCACCAACACAAGTGCGAAAAGTGGTTTTTCAACACTAACACAAGTGCGAAAAGTGGTTTTTCAACACTATCACAAGTGCAAAAAGTGTTTTTTCCACACTAATACAAGTGCAAAAGTGGTTTCCTGCACCAACACAAGTGCGAAAAGTGGTTTTTCAACACTAACACAAGTGCGAAAAGTGGTTTTCAACACTAACACATGTGCGAAAAGTGGTTTTTCAACACTAACACAAGTGCGAAAAGTGGTTTTTCAACACTATCACAAGTGCAAAAAGTGTTTTTCCCACACTAGTACAAGTGCAAAAGTGGTTTCCTGCACCAACACAAGTGCGAAAAGTGGTTTTTCAACACTAACACAAGTGCAAAAAGTGGTTTTTACACACTAATACAAGTGCAAAAGTGGTTACCTGCACCAACACAAGTGCGAAAAGTGGTTTTTCAACACTAACACAAGTGCGAAAAGTGGTTTTTCAACACTGTCACAAGTGCAAAAAGTGTTTTTTCCACACTAATACAAGTGCAAAAGTGGTTTCCTGCACCAACACAAGTGCGAAAAGTGGTTTTTCAACACTAACACAAGTGCGAAAAGTGGTTTTCAACACTAACACATGTGCGAAAAGTGGTTTTTCAACACTAACACAAGTGCGAAAAGTGGTTTTTCAACACTATCACAAGTGCAAAAAGTGTTTTTCCCACACTAGTACAAGTGCAAAAGTGGTTTCCTGCACCAACACAAGTGCGAAAAGTGGTTTTTCAACACTAACACAAGTGCAAAAAGTGGTTTTTTACACACTAATACAAGTGCAAAAGTGGTTACCTGCACCAACACAAGTGCGAAAAGTGGTTTTTCAACACTATCACAAGTGCAAAAAGTGTTTTTTCCACACTAGTACAAGTGCAAAAGTGGTTTCCTGCACCAACACAAGTGCGAAAAGTGGTTTTTCAACACTAACACAAGTGCAAAAAGTAGTTTTTCCACACTAATACAAGTGCAAAAGTGGTTTCCTGCACCAACACAAGTGCGAAAAGTGTTTTTTCAACACTAACACAAGTGCGAAAAGTTGTTTTTCAACACTAACACAAGTGCGAAAAGTTGTTTTTCAACACTAACACAAGTGCGAAAAGTGGTTTTTCCACACTAATACAAGTGCAAAAGTGGTTTCCTGCACCAACACAAGTGCGAAAAGTGGTTTTTCAACACTAACACAAGTGCGAAAAGTGGTTTTTCAACACTAACACAAGTGCAAAAAGTGTTTTTTCCACACTAGTACAAGTGCAAAAGTGGTTTCCTGCACCAACACAAGTGCGAAAAGTGGTTTTTCAACACTAACACAAGTGCGAAAAGTGGTTTTTCAACACTATCACAAGTGCAAAAAGTGTTTTTTCCACACTAATACAAGTGCAAAAGTGGTTTCCTGCACCAACACAAGTGCGAAAAGTGGTTTTTCAACACTAACACAAGTGCAAAAAGTGGTTTTTCAACACTAACACATGTGCGAAAAGTGGTTTTTCAACACTAACACAAGTGCGAAAAGTGGTTTTTCAACACTATCACAAGTGCAAAAAGTGTTTTTTCCACACTAGTACAAGTGCAAAAGTGGTTTCCTGCACCAACACAAGTGCGAAAAGTGGTTTTTCAACACTAACACAAGTGCAAAAGTGGTTTTTCCACACTAATACAAGTGCAAAAGTGGTTTCCTGCACCAACACAAGTGCGAAAAGTGGTTTTTCAACACTAACACAAGTGCGAAAAGTGGTTTTTCAACACTAACACAAGTGCGAAAAGTGGTTTTTCAACACTAACACAAGTGCGAAAAGTGGTTTTTCCACACTAATACAAGTGCAAAAGTGGTTTCCTGCACCAACACAAGTGCGAAAAGTGGTTTTTCAACACTAACACACTAACACAAGTGCGAAAAGTGGTTTTTCAACACTAACACAAGTGCGAAAAGTGGTTTTTCAACACTAACACAAGTGCGAAAAGTGGTTTTTCCACACTAATACAAGTGCAAAAGTGGTTTCCTGCACCAACACAAGTGCGAAAAGTGGTTTTTCAACACTAACACAAGTGCGAAAAGTGGTTTTTCAACACTAACACAAGTGCGAAAAGTGGTTTTTCCACACTAATACAAGTGCGAAAAGTGGTTTTTCAACACGATCACAAGTGCGAAAAGTGGTTTTTCCACACTAATACAAGTGCAAAAGTGGTTTCCTGCACCAACACAAGTGCGAAAAGTGGTTTTTCAACACTAACACAAGTGCGAAAAGTGGTTTTTCAACACTAACACAAGTGCGAAAAGTGGTTTTTCCACACTAATACAAGTGCAAAAGTGGTTTCCTGCACCAACACAAGTGCGAAAAGTGGTTTTTCAACACTAACACAAGTGCGAAAAGTGGTTTTTCAACACTAACACAAGTGCGAAAAGTGTTTTTTCCACACTAATACAAGTGCAAAAGTGGTTTCCTGCACCAACACAAGTGCGAAAAATGGTTTTTCAACACTAACACAAGTGCGAAAAGTGGTTTTCAACACTAACACAAGTGCGAACAGTGGTTTTTCAACACTATCACAAGTGCAAAAAGTGTTTTTTCCACACTAATACAAGTGCAAAAGTGGTTTCCTGCACCAACACAAGTGCGAAAAGTGGATTTTCAACACTAACACAAGTGCAAAAAGTGGTTTTTCAACACTAACACAAGAGCGAAAAGTGGTTTTTCCACACTAATACAAGTGCAAAAGTGGTTTCCTGCACCAACACAAGTGCGAAAAGTGGTTTTTCAACACTAACACAAGTGGGAAAAGTGGTTTTTCAACACTAACACAAGTGCGAAAAGTGGTTTTTCAACACTAACACAAGTGCGAAAAGTGTTTTTTCCACACTAATACAAGTGCAAAAGTGGTTTCCTGCACCAACACAAGTGCGAAAAGTGGTTTTTCAACACTAACACAAGTGCGAAAAGTGGTTTTTCAACACTAACACAAGTGCGAAAAGTGGTTTTTCAACACTATCACAAGTGCAAAAAGTGTATTTTCCACACTAATACAAGTGCAAAAGTGGTTTCCTGCACCAACACAAGTGCGAAAGGTTGATTTTCAACACTAACACAAGTGCAAAAAGTGGTTTTTCAACACTAACACAAGTGCAAAAAGTGGTTTTTCCACACTAATACAAGTGCAAAAGTGGTTTCCTGCACCAACACAAGTGCGAAAAGTGGTTTTTCAACACTACCACAAGTGCGAAAAGTGGGTTTTCAACACTACCACAAGTGCGAAAAGTGGGTTTTCAACACTAACACAAGTGCGAAAAGTGGTTTTTCCACACGAATACAAGTGCAAAAGTGGTTTCCTGCACCAACACAAGTGCGAAAAGTGGATTTTCAACACGAACACAAGTGCAAAAAGTGGGGTTTCAACACTAACACAAGTGCGAAAAGTGGTTTTTCCACACTAATACAAGTGCAAAAGTGGTTTCCTGCACCAACACAAGTGCGAAAAGTGGTTTTTCAACACTAACATAAGTGCGAAAAGTGGTTTTTCAACACTAACACAAGTGCGAAAAGTGGTTTTTCCACACTAATACAAGTGCAAAAGTGGTTTCCTGCACCAACACAAGTGCGAAAAGTGGTTTTTCAACACTAACACAAGTGGGAAAAGTGGTTTTTCAACACTAACACAAGTGCGAAAAGTGGTTTTTCAACACTAACACAAGTGCGAAAAGTGGTTTTTCAACACTAACACAAGTGCGAAAAGTGGTTTTTCAACACTATCACAAGTGCAAAGGTTGTTTCCTGCACCAACACAAGTGCGAAAAGTTGTTTTTCAACACTAACACAAGTGCGAAAAGTGGTTTTTCAACACTAACACAAGTGCGAAAAGTGGTTTTTCAACACTAACACAAGTGCGAAAAGTGGTTTTTCCACACTAATACAAGTGCAAAAGTGGTTTCCTGCACCAACACAAGTGTGAAAAATGGTTTTTCAACACTAACACAAGTGCGAAAAGTGGTTTTTCAACACTATCACAAGTGCAAAAAGAGTTTTTTCCACACTAGTACAAGTGCAAAAGTGGTTTCCTGCACCAACACAAGTGCGAAAAGTGGATTTTCAACACTAACACAAGTGCAAAAAGTGGGTTTTCAACACTAACACAAGTGCGAAAAGTGGTTTTTCCACACTAATACAGGTGCAAAAGTGGTTTCCTTCATTAACACATGTCCGAAAAGTGGTTTTTCAACACTAACACAAGTGCGAAAAGTGGTTTTTCAACACTATCACAAGTGCAAAAAGTGTTTTTTCCACACTAGTACAAGTGCAAAAGTGGTTTCCTGCACCAACACAAGTGCGAAAAGTGGATTTTCAACATGAACACAAGTGCAAAAAGTGGGGTTTCAACACTAACACAAGTGCGAAAAGTGGTTTTTCCACACTAATACAAGTGCAAAAGTGGTTTCCTGCACCAACACAAGTGCGAAAAGTGGTTTTTCAACACTAACACAAGTGCGAAAAGTGGTTTTTCAACACTAACACAAGTGCAAAAGTGGTTTCCTGCACCAACACAAGTGCGAAAAGTGGTTTTTCAACACTAACACAAGTGGGAAAAGTGGTTTTTCAACACTAACACAAGTGCGAAAAGTGGTTTTTCAACACTAACACAAGTGCGAAAAGTGTTTTTTCCACACTAATACAAGTGCAAAAGTGGTTTCCTGCACCAACACAAGTGCGAAAAGTGGTTTTTCAACACTAACACAAGTGCGAAAAGTGGTTTTTCAACACTAACACAAGTGCAAAAGTGGTTTCCTGCACCAACACAAGTGCGAAAAGTGGTTTTTCAACACTAACACAAGTGGGAAAAGTGGTTTTTCAACACTAACACAAGTGCGAAAAGTGGTTTTTCAACACTAACACAAGTGCGAAAAGTGTTTTTTCCACACTAATACAAGTGCAAAAGTGGTTTCCTGCACCAACACAAGTGCGAAAAGTGGTTTTTCAACACTAACACAAGTGCGGAAAGTGGTTTTTCAACACTAACACAAGTGCGAAAAGTGGTTTTTCAACACTATCACAAGTGCATAAAGTGTTTTTTCCACACTAATACAAGTGCAAAAGTGGTTTCCTGCACCAACACAAGTGCGAAAAGTGGATTTTCAACACTAACACAAGTGCAAAAAGTGGTTTTTCAACACTAACACAAGTGCAAAAACTGGTTTTTCCACACTAATACAAGTGCAAAAGTGGTTTCCTGCACCAACAGAAGTGCGAAAAGTGGTTTTTCAACACTAACACAATTGCGAAAAGTGGTTTTTCAACACTAACACAAGTGCGAAAAGTGGTTTTTCCACACGAATACAAGTGCAAAAGTGGTTTCCTGCACCAACACAAGTGCGAAAAGTGGTTTTTCACCACTAACACAAGTGCAAAAAGTGGTTTTTCAACACTAACACAAGTGCGAAAAGTGGTTTTTCCACACTAATACAAGTGCAAAAATGGTTTCCTGCACCAACACAAGTGTGAAAAATGGTTTTTCAACACTAACACAAGTGCGAAAAGTGGTTTTTCAACACTATCACAAGTGCAAAAAGAGTTTTTTCCACACTAGTACAAGTGCAAAAGTGGTTTCCTGCACCAACACAAGTGCGAAAAGTGGATTTTCAACACTAACACAAATGCAAAAAGTGGGTTTTCAACACTAACACAAGTGCGAAAAGTGGTTTTTCCACACT
Source organism: Myxine glutinosa (assembly GCF_964187855.1). NCBI lineage: Eukaryota > Metazoa > Chordata > Myxini > Myxiniformes > Myxinidae > Myxine > Myxine glutinosa. The sequence goes on from NW_027616704.1 coordinate 128,734, forward strand.
AATACAAGTGCAAAAGTGGTTTCCTGCACCAACACAAGTGCGAAAAGTGGTTTTGCAACACTAACACAAGTGCGAAAAGTGGTTTTTCAACACTAACACAAGTGCGAAAAGTGGTTTTTCCAGACTAATACAAGTGCAAAAGTGGCTTCCTGCACCAACACAAGTGCAAAAAGTGGTTTTTCAACACTAACACAAGTGCGAAAAGTGGTTTTTCAACACTAACACAAGTGCGAAAAGTGGTTTTTCAACACTATCACAAGTGCAAAAAGTGTTTTTTCCACACTAATACAAGTGCAAAAGTGGTTTCCTGCCCCAACACAAGTGCGAAAAGTGGTTTTTCAACACTAACACAAGTGCGAAAAGTGGTTTTTCCAGACTAATACAAGTGCAAATGTGGCTTCCTGCACCAACACAAGTGCGAAAAGTGGTTTTTCAACACTAACACAAGTGCGAAAAGTGGTTTTTCCACACTAATACAAGTGCAAAAGTGGTTTCCTGCACCAACACAAGTGTGAAAAATGGTTTTTCAACACTAACACAAGTGCGAAAAGTGGTTTTTCAACACTATCACAAGTGCAAAAAGAGTTTTTTCCACACTAGTACAAGTGCAAAAGTGGTTTCCTGCACCAACACAAGTGCGAAAAGTGGATTTTCAACACTAACACAAGTGCAAAAAGTGGGTTTTCAACACTAACACAAGTGCGAAAAGTGGTTTTTCCACACTAATACAAGTGCAAAAGTGGTTTCCTGCACCAACACAAGTGCGAAAAGTGGTTTTTCAACACTAACACAAGTGCGAAAAGTGGTTTTTCAACACTAACACAAGTGCAAAAGTGGTTTCTTGCACCAACACAAGTGCGAAAAGTGGTTTTTCAACACTAACACAAGTGGGAAAAGTGGTTTTTCAACACTAACACAAGTGCAAAAGTGGTTTCCTGCACCAACACAAGTGCGAAAAGTGGTTTTTCAACACTAACACAAGTGGGAAAAGTGGTTTTTCAACACTAACACAAGTGCGAAAAGTGGTTTTTCAACACTAACACAAGTGCGAAAAGTGTTTTTTCCACACTAATACAAGTGCAAAAGTGGTTTCCTGCACCAACACAAGTGCGAAAAGTGGTTTTTCAACACTAACACAAGTGCGGAAAGTGGTTTTTCAACACTAACACAAGTGCGAAAAGTGGTTTTTCAACACTATCACAAGTGCATAAAGTGTTTTTTCCACACTAATACAAGTGCAAAAGTGGTTTCCTGCACCAACACAAGTGCGAAAAGTGGATTTTCAACACTAACACAAGTGCAAAAAGTGGTTTTTCAACACTAACACAAGTGCAAAAACTGGTTTTTCCACACTAATACAAGTGCAAAAGTGGTTTCCTGCACCAACAGAAGTGCGAAAAGTGGTTTTTCAACACTAACACAATTGCGAAAAGTGGTTTTTCAACACTAACACAAGTGCGAAAAGTGGTTTTTCCACACGAATACAAGTGCAAAAGTGGTTTCCTGCACCAACACAAGTGCGAAAAGTGGTTTTTCACCACTAACACAAGTGCAAAAAGTGGTTTTTCAACACTAACACAAGTGCGAAAAGTGGTTTTTCCACACTAATACAAGTGCAAAAATGGTTTCCTGCACCAACACAAGTGTGAAAAATGGTTTTTCAACACTAACACAAGTGCGAAAAGTGGTTTTTCAACACTATCACAAGTGCAAAAAGAGTTTTTTCCACACTAGTACAAGTGCAAAAGTGGTTTCCTGCACCAACACAAGTGCGAAAAGTGGATTTTCAACACTAACACAAATGCAAAAAGTGGGTTTTCAACACTAACACAAGTGCGAAAAGTGGTTTTTCCACACTAATACAAGTGCGAAAAGTGGTTTTTCAACACTAACACAAGTGCGAAAAGTGGTTTTTCCAGACTAATACAAGTGCAAAAGTGGCTTCCTGCACCAACACAAGTGCAAAAAGTGGTTTTTCAACACTAACACAAGTGCGAAAAGTGGTTTTTCCAGACTAATACAAGTGCAAAAGTGGCTTCCTGCACCAACACATGTGCAAAAAGTGGTTTTTCAACACTAACACAAGTGCGAAAAGTGGTTTTTCAACACTAACACAAGTGCGAAAAGTGGTTTTTCAACACTATCACAAGTGCAAAAAGTGTTTTTTCCACACTAATACAAGTGCAAAAGTGGTTTCCTGCCCCAACACAAGTGCGAAAAGTGGTTTTTCAACACTAACACAAGTGCGAAAAGTGGTTTTTCCAGACTAATACAAGTGCAAAAGTGGCTTCCTGCACCAACACAAGTGCGAAAAGTGGTTTTTCAACACTAACACAAGTGCGAAAAGTGGTTTTTCCACACTAATACAAGTGCAAAAGTGGTTTCCTGCACCAACACGAGTGTGAAAAATGGTTTTTCAACACTAACACAAGTGCGAAAAGTGGTTTTTCAACACTATCACAAGTGCAAAAAGAGTTTTTTCCACACTAGTACAAGTGCAAAAGTGGTTTCCTGCACCAACACAAGTGCGAAAAGTGGATTTTCAACACTAACACAAGTGCAAAAAGTGGGTTTTCAACACTAACACAAGTGCGAAAAGTGGTTTTTCCACACTAATACAAGTGCAAAAGTGGTTTCCTGCACCAACACAAGTGCGAAAAGTGGTTTTTCAACACTAACACAAGTGCGAAAAGTGGTTTTTCAACACTAACACAAGTGCAAAAGTGGTTTCCTGCACCAACACAAGTGCGAAAAGTGGTTTTTCAACACTAACACAAGTGGGAAAAGTGGTTTTTCAACACTAACACAAGTGCGAAAAGTGGTTTTTCAACACTAACACAAGTGCGAAAAGTGTTTTTTCCACACTAATACAAGTGCAAAAGTGGTTTCCTGCACCAACACAAGTGCGAAAAGTGGTTTTTCAACACTAACACAAGTGCGAAAAGTGGTTTTTCAACACTAACACAAGTGCAAAAGTGGTTTCCTGCACCAACACAAGTGCGAAAAGTGGTTTTTCAACACTAACACAAGTGGGAAAAGTGGTTTTTCAACACTAACACAAGTGCGAAAAGTGGTTTTTCAACACTAACACAAGTGCGAAAAGTGTTTTTTCCACACTAATACAAGTGCAAAAGTGGTTTCCTGCACCAACACAAGTGCGAAAAGTGGTTTTTCAACACTAACACAAGTGCGGAAAGTGGTTTTTCAACACTAACACAAGTGCGAAAAGTGGTTTTTCAACACTATCACAAGTGCATAAAGTGTTTTTTCCACACTAATACAAGTGCAAAAGTGGTTTCCTGCACCAACACAAGTGCGAAAAGTGGATTTTCAACACTAACACAAGTGCAAAAAGTGGTTTTTCAACACTAACACAAGTGCAAAAACTGGTTTTTCCACACTAATACAAGTGCAAAAGTGGTTTCCTGCACCAACAGAAGTGCGAAAAGTGGTTTTTCAACACTAACACAAGTGCGAAAAGTGGTTTTTCAACACTAACACAAGTGCGAAAAGTGGTTTTTCCACACGAATACAAGTGCAAAAGTGGTTTCCTGCACCAACACAAGTGCGAAAAGTGGTTTTTCACCACTAACACAAGTGCAAAAAGTGGTTTTTCAACACTAACACAAGTGCGAAAAGTGGTTTTTCCACACTAATACAAGTGCAAAAATGGTTTCCTGCACCAACACAAGTGTGAAAAATGGTTTTTCAACACTAACACAAGTGCGAAAAGTGGTTTTTCAACACTATCACAAGTGCAAAAAGAGTTTTTTCCACACTAGTACAAGTGCAAAAGTGGTTTCCTGCACCAACACAAGTGCGAAAAGTGGATTTTCAACACTAACACAAATGCAAAAAGTGGGTTTTCAACACTAACACAAGTGCGAAAAGTGGTTTTTCCACACTAATACAAGTGCAAAAGTGGTTTCCTGCACCAACACAAGTGCGAAAAGTGGTTTTGCAACACTAACACAAGTGCGAAAAGTGGTTTTTCAACACTAACACAAGTGCGAAAAGTGGTTTTTCCAGACTAATACAAGTGCAAAAGTGGCTGCCTGCACCAACACAAGTGCAAAAAGTGGTTTTTCAACACTAACGCAAGTGCGAAAAGTGGTTTTTCAACACTAACACAAGTGCGAAAAGTGGTTTTTCAACACTATCACAAGTGCAAAAAGTGTTTTTTCCACACTAATACAAGTGCAAAAGTGGTTTCCTGCCCCAACACAAGTGCGAAAAGTGGTTTTTCAACACTAACACAAGTGCGAAAAGTGTTTTTTCCAGACTAATACAAGTGCAAAAGTGGCTTCCTGCACCAACACAAGTGCGAAAAGTGGTTTTTCAACACTAACACAAGTGCGAAAAGTGGTTTTTCCACACTAATACAAGTGCAAAAGTGGTTTCCTGCACCAACACAAGTGTGAAAAATGGTTTTTCAACACTAACACAAGTGCGAAAAGTGGTTTTTCAACACTATCACAAGTGCAAAAAGAGTTTTTTCCACACTAGTACAAGTGCAAAAGTGGTTTCCTGCACCAACACAAGTGCGAAAAGTGGATTTTCAACACTAACACAAGTGCAAAAAGTGGGTTTTCAACACTAACACAAGTGCGAAAAGTGGTTTTTCCACACTAATACAGGTGCAAAAGTGGTTTCCTTCATTAACACATGTGCGAAAAGTGGTTTTTCAACACTAACACAAGTGCGAAAAGTGGTTTTTCAACACTATCACAAGTGCAAAAAGTGTTTTTTCCACACTAGTACAAGTGCAAAAGTGGTTTCCTGCACCAACACAAGTGCGAAAAGTGGATTTTCAACACGAACACAAGTGCAAAAAGTGGGGTTTCAACACTAACACAAGTGCGAAAAGTGGTTTTTCCACACTAATACAAGTGCAAAAGTGGTTTCCTGCACCAACACAAGTGCGAAAAGTGGTTTTTCAACACTAACACAAGTGCGAAAAGTGGTTTTTCAACACTAACACAAGTGCGAAAAGTGGTTTTTCCACACTAATACAAGTGCAAAAGTGGTTTCCTGCACCAACACAAGTGCGAAAAGTGGTTTTTCAACACTAACACAAGTGGGAAAAGTGGTTTTTCAACACTAACACAAGTGGGAAAAGTGGTTTTTCAACACTAACACAAGTGCGAAAAGTGGTTTTTCAACACTAACACAAGTGCGAAAAGTGGTTTTTCAACACTAACACAAGTGCGAAAAGTGGTTTTTCAACACTATCACAAGTGCAAAGGTTGTTTCCTGCACCAACAGAAGTGCGAAAAGTTGTTTTTCAACACGAACACAAGTGCGAAAAGTGGTTTTTCAACACTAACACAAGTGCGAAAAGTGGTTTTTCAACACTAACACAAGTGCGAAAAGTGGTTTTTCCACACTAATACAAGTGCAAAAGTGGTTTCCTGCACCAACACAAGTGTGAAAAATGGTTTTTCAACACTAACACAAGTGCGAAAAGTGGTTTTTCAACACTATCACAAGTGCAAAAAGAGTTTTTTCCACACTAGTACAAGTGCAAAAGTGGTTTCCTGCACCAACACAAGTGCGAAAAGTGGATTTTCAACACTAACACAAGTGCAAAAAGTGGGTTTTCAACACTAACACAAGTGCGAAAAGTGGTTTTTCCACACTAATACAGGTGCAAAAGTGGTTTCCTTCATTAACACATGTCCGAAAAGTGGTTTTTCAACACTAACACAAGTGCGAAAAGTGGTTTTTCAACACTATCACAAGTGCAAAAAGTGTTTTTTCCACACTAGTACAAGTGCAAAAGTGGTTTCCTGCACCAAGACAAGTGCGAAAAGTGGATTTTAAACACGAACACAAGTGCAAAAAGTGGGGTTTCAACACTAACACAAGTGCGAAAAGTGGTTTTTCCACACTAATACAAGTGCAAAAGTGGTTTCCTGCACCAACACAAGTGCGAAAAGTGGTTTTTCAACACTAACACAAGTGCGAAAAGTGGTTTTTCAACACTAACACAAGTGCGAAAAGTGGTTTTTCCACACTAATACAAGTGCAAAAGTGGTTTCCTGCACCAACACAAGTGCGAAAAGTGGTTTTTCAACACTAACACAAGTGGGAAAAGTGGTTTTTCAACACTAACACAAGTGCGAAAAGTGGTTTTTCAACACTAACACAAGTGCGAAAAGTGTTTTTTCCACACTAATACAAGTGCAAAAGTGGTTTCCTGCACCAACACAAGTGCGAAAAGTGGTTTTTCAACACTAACACAAGTGCGGAAAGTGGTTTTTCAACACTAACACAAGTGCGAAAAGTGGTTTTTCAACACTATCACAAGTGCATTAAGTGTTTTTTCCACACTAATACAAGTGCAAAAGTGGTTTCCTGCACCAACACAAGTGCGAAAAGTGGATTTTCAACACTAACACAAGTGCAAAAAGTGGTTTTTCAACACTAACACAAGTGCGAAAACTGGTTTTTCCACACTAATACAAGTGCAAAAGTGGTTTCCTGCACCAACAGAAGTGCGAAAAGTGGTTTTTCAACACTAACACAAGTGCGAAAAGTGGTTTTTCAACACTAACACAAGTGCGAAAAGTGGTTTTTCCACACGAATACAAGTGCAAAAGTGGTTTCCTGCACCAACACAAGTGCGAAAAGTGGTTTTTCACCACTAACACAAGTGCAAAAAGTGGTTTTTCAACACTAACACAAGTGCGAAAAGTGGTTTTTCCACACTAATACAAGTGCAAAAATGGTTTCCTGCACCAACACAAGTGTGAAAAATGGTTTTTCAACTCTAACACAAGTGCGAAAAGTGGTTTTTCAACACTATCACAAGTGCAAAAAGAGTTTTTTCCACACTAGTACAAGTGCAAAAGTGGTTTCCTGCACCAACACAAGTGCGAAAAGTGGATTTTCAACACTAACACAAATGCAAAAAGTGGGTTTTCAACACTAACACAAGTGCGAAAAGTGGTTTTTCCACACTAATACAAGTGCAAAAGTGGTTTCCTGCACCAACACAAGTGCGAAAAGTGGTTTTGCAACACTAACACAAGTGCGAAAAGTGGTTTTTCAACACTAACACAAGTGCGAAAAGTGGTTTTTCCAGACTAATACAAGTGCAAAAGTGGCTTCCTGCACCAACACAAGTGCAAAAAGTGGTTTTTCAACACTAACACAAGTGCGAAAAGTGGTTTTTCAACACTAACACAAGTGCGAAAAGTGGTTTTTCAACACTATCACAAGTGCAAAAAGTGTTTTTTCCACACTAATACAAGTGCAAAAGTGGTTTCCTGCCCCAACACAAGTGCGAAAAGTGGTTTTTCAACACTAACACAAGTGCGAAAAGTGGTTTTTCAACACTAACACATGTGCGAAAAGTGGTTTTTCAACACTAACACAAGTGCAAAAAGTGGTTTTTCCACACTAATACAAGTGCAAAAGTGGTTTCCTGCACCAACACAAGTGCGAAAAGTGGTTTTTCAACACTAACACAAGTGGGAAAAGTGGTTTTTCAACACTAACACAAGTGCGAAAAGTGGTTTTTCAACACTAACACAAGTGCGAAAAGTGTTTTTTCCACACTAATACAAGTGCAAAAGTGGTTTCCTGCACCAACACAAGTGCGAAAAGTGGTTTTTCAACACTAACACAAGTGCGAAAAGTGGTTTTTCAACACTAACACAAGTGCGAAAAGTGGTTTTTCAACACTATCACAAGTGCATAAAGTGTTTTTTCCACACTAATACAAGTGCAAAAGTGGTTTCCTGCACCAACACAAGTGCGAAAAGTGGATTTTCAACACTAGCACAAGTGCAAAAAGTGGTTTTTCAACACTAACACAAGTGCGAAAACTGGTTTTTCCACACTAATACAAGTGCAAAAGTGGTTTCCTGCACCAACAGAAGTGCGAAAAGTGGTTTTTCAACACTAACACAAGTGCGAAAAGTGGTTTTTCAACACTAACACAAGTGCGAAAAGTGGTTTTTCCACACGAATGCAAGTGCAAAAGTGGTTTCCTGCACCAACACAAGTGCGAAAAGTGGTTTATCAACACTAACACAAGTGCGAAAAGTGGTTTTTCAACACTAACACAAGTGCGAAAAGTGGTTTTTCCACACTAATACAAGTGCAAAAATGGTTTCCTGCACCAACACAAGTGTGAAAAATGGTTTTTCAACACTAACACAAGTGCGAAAAGTGGTTTTTCAACACTATCACAAGTGCAAAAAGAGTTTTTTCCACACTAGTACAAGTGCAAAAGTGGTTTCCTGCACCAACACAAGTGCGAAAAGTGGATTTTCAACACTAACACAAATGCAAAAAGTGGGTTTTCAACACTAACACAAGTGCGAAAAGTGGTTTTTCCACACTAATACAAGTGCAAAAGTGGTTTCCTGCCCCAACACAAGTGCGAAAAGTGGTTTTTCAACACTAACACAAGTGCGAAAAGTGGTTTTTCAACACTAACACAAGTGCGAAAAGTGTTTTTTCCACACTAATACAAGTGCAAAAGTGGTTTCCTGCACCAACACAAGTGCGAAAAGTGGATTTTCAACACTAACACAAGTGCAAAAAGTGGTTTTTCAACACTAACACAAGTGCGAAAAGTGGTTTTTCCACACTAATACAAGTGCAAAAGTGGTTTCCTGCACCAACACAAGTGCGAAAAGTGGTTTTTCAACACTACCACAAGTGCGAAAAGTGGTTTTTCAACACTAACACAAGTGCGAAAAGTGGTTTTTCCACACTAATACAAGTGCAAAAGTGGTTTCCTGCACCAACACAAGTGCGAAAAGTGGTTTTTCAACACTAACACAAGTGCGAAAAGTGGTTTTTCAACACTAACACAAGTGCGAAAAGTGGTTTTTCCACACTAATACAAGTGCAAAAGTGGTTTCCTGCACCAACACAGGTGTGAAAAATGGTTTTTCAACACTAACACAAGTGCGAAAAGTGGTTTTTCAACACTATCACAAGTGCAAAAAGAGTTTTTTCCACACTAGTACAAGTGCAAAAGTGGTTTCCTGCACCAACACAAGTGCGAAAAGTGGATTTTCAACACTAACACAAGTGCAAAAAGTGGGTTTTCAACACTAACACAAGTGCGAAAAGTGGTTTTTCCACACTAATACAAGTGCGAAAGTGGTTTCCTGCACCAACACAAGTGTGAAAAGTGGTTTTTCAACACTAACACAAGTGCGAAAAGTGGTTTTTCAACACTATCACAAGTGCAAAAAGTGTTTTTTCCACCTTAGTACAAGTGCAAAAGTGGTTTCCTGCACCAACACAAGTGCGAAAAGTGGTTTTTCAACACTAACACAAGTGCGAAAAGTGGTTTTTCAACACTATCACAAGTGCAAAAAGTGTTTTTTCCACACTAATACAAGTGCAAAAGTGGTTTCCTGCACCAACACAAGTGCGAAAAGTGGTTTTTCAACACTAACACAAGTGCGAAAAGTGGTTTTCAACACTAACACATGTGCGAAAAGTGGTTTTTCAACACTAACACAAGTGCGAAAAGTGGTTTTTCAACACTATCACAAGTGCAAAAAGTGTTTTTCCCACACTAGTACAAGTGCAAAAGTGGTTTCCTGCACCAACACAAGTGCGAAAAGTGGTTTTTCAACACTAACACAAGTGCAAAAAGTGGTTTTTACACACTAATACAAGTGCAAAAGTGGTTACCTGCACCAACACAAGTGCGAAAAGTGGTTTTTCAACACTAACGCAAGTGCGAAAAGTGGTTTTTCAACACTGTCACAAGTGCAAAAAGTGTTTTTTCCACACTAATACAAGTGCAAAAGTGGTTTCCTGCACCAACACAAGTGCGAAAAGTGGTTTTTCAACACTAACACAAGTGCGAAAAGTGGTTTTCAACACTAACACATGTGCGAAAAGTGGTTTTTCAACACTAACACAAGTGCGAAAAGTGGTTTTTCAACACTATCACAAGTGCAAAAAGTGTTTTTCCCACACTAGTACAAGTGCAAAAGTGGTTTCCTGCACCAACACAAGTGCGAAAAGTGGTTTTTCAACACTAACACAAGTGCAAAAAGTGGTTTTTACACACTAATACAAGTGCAAAAGTGGTTACCTGCACCAACACAAGTGCGAAAAGTGGTTTTTCAACACTATCACAAGTGCAAAAAGTGTTTTTTCCACACTAGTACAAGTGCAAAAGTGGTTTCCTGCACCAACACAAGTGCGAAAAGTGGTTTTTCAAAACTAACACAAGTGCAAAAAGTGGTTTTTCCACACTAATACAAGTGCAAAAGTGGTTTCCTGCACCAACACAAGTGCGAAAAGTGTTTTTTCAACACTAACACAAGTGCGAAAAGTTGTTTTTCAACACTAACACAAGTGCGAAAAGTGGTTTTTCAACACTAACACAAGTGCGAAAAGTGGTTTTTCCACACTAATACAAGTGCAAAAGTGGTTTCCTGCACCAACACAAGTGCGAAAAGTGGTTTTTCAACACTAACACAAGTGCGAAAAGTGGTTTTTCAACACTAACACAAGTGCAAAAAGTGTTTTTTCCACACTAGTACAAGTGCAAAAGTGGTTTCCTGCACCAACACAAGTGCGAAAAGTGGTTTTTCAACACTAACACAAGTGCGAAAAGTGGTTTTTCAACACTATCACAAGTGCAAAAAGTGTTTTTTCCACACTAATACAAGTGCAAAAGTGGTTTCCTGCACCAACACAAGTGCGAAAAGTGGTTTTTCAACACTAACACAAGTGCAAAAAGTGGTTTTTCAACACTAACACATGTGCGAAAAGTGGTTTTTCAACACTAACACAAGTGCGAAAAGTGGTTTTTCAACACTATCACAAGTGCAAAAAGTGTTTTTTCCACACTAGTACAAGTGCAAAAGTGGTTTCCTGCACCAACACAAGTGCGAAAAGTGGTTTTTCAACACTAACACAAGTGCAAAAGTGGTTTTTCCACACTAATACAAGTGCAAAAGTGGTTTCCTGCACCAACACAAGTGCGAAAAGTGGTTTTTCAACACTAACACAAGTGCGAAAAGTGGTTTTTCAACACTAACACAAGTGCGAAAAGTGGTTTTTCAACACTAACACAAGTGCGAAAAGTGGTTTTTCCACACTAATACAAGTGGAAAAGTGGTTTCCTGCACCAACACAAGTGCGAAAAGTGGTTTTTCAACACTAACACACTAACACAAGTGCGAAAAGTGGTTTTTCAACACTAACACAAGTGCGAAAAGTGGTTTTTCAACACTAACACAAGTGCGAAAAGTGGTTTTTCCACACTAATACAAGTGCAAAAGTGGTTTCCTGCACCAACACAAGTGCGAAAAGTGGTTTTTCAACACTAACACAAGTGCGAAAAGTGGTTTTTCAACACTAACACAAGTGCGAAAAGTGGTTTTTCCACACTAATACAAGTGCGAAAAGTGGTTTTTCAACACGATCACAAGTGCGAAAAGTGGTTTTTCCACACTAATACAAGTGCAAAAGTGGTTTCCTGCACCAACACAAGTGCGAAAAGTGGTTTTTCAACACTAACACAAGTGCGAAAAGTGGTTTTTCAACACTAACACAAGTGCGAAAAGTGGTTTTTCCACACTAATACAAGTGCAAAAGTGGTTTCCTGCACCAACACAAGTGCGAAAAGTGGTTTTTCAACACTAACACAAGTGCGAAAAGTGGTTTTTCAACACTAACACAAGTGCGAAAAGTGTTTTTTCCACACTAATACAAGTGCAAAAGTGGTTTCCTGCACCAACACAAGTGCGAAAAATGGTTTTTCAACACTAACACAAGTGCGAAAAGTGGTTTTCAACACTAACACAAGTGCGAACAGTGGTTTTTCAACACTATCACAAGTGCAAAAAGTGTTTTTTCCACACTAATACAAGTGCAAAAGTGGTTTCCTGCACCAACACAAGTGCGAAAAGTGGATTTTCAACACTAACACAAGTGCAAAAAGTGGTTTTTCAACACTAACACAAGTGCGAAAAGTGGTTTTTCCACACTAATACAAGTGCAAAAGTGGTTTCCTGCACCAACACAAGTGCGAAAAGTGGTTTTTCAACACTACCACAAGTGCGAAAAGTGGTTTTTCAACACTAACACAAGTGCGAAAAGTGGTTTTTCCACACTAATACAAGTGCAAAAGTGGTTTCCTGCACCAACACAAGTGCGAAAAGTGGTTTTTCAACACTAACACAAGTGCGAAAAGTGGTTTTTCAACACTAACACAAGTGCGAAAAGTGGTTTTTCCACACTAATACAAGTGCAAAAGTGGTTTCCTGCACCAACACAGGTGTGAAAAATGGTTTTTCAACACTAACACAAGTGCGAAAAGTGGTTTTTCAACACTATCACAAGTGCAAAAAGAGTTTTTTCCACACTAGTACAAGTGCAAAAGTGGTTTCCTGCACCAACACAAGTGCGAAAAGTGGATTTTCAACACTAACACAAGTGCAAAAAGTGGGTTTTCAACACTAACACAAGTGCGAAAAGTGGTTTTTCCACACTAATACAAGTGCGAAAGTGGTTTCCTGCACCAACACAAGTATGAAAAGTGGTTTTTCAACACTAACACAAGTGCGAAAAGTGGTTTTTCAACACTATCACAAGTGCAAAAAGTGTTTTTTCCACACTAGTACAAGTGCAAAAGTGGTTTCCTGCACCAACACAAGTGCGAAAAGTGGTTTTTCAACACTAACACAAGTGCGAAAAGTGGTTTTTCAACACTATCACAAGTGCAAAAAGTGTTTTTTCCACACTAATACAAGTGCAAAAGTGGTTTCCTGCACCAACACAAGTGCGAAAAGTGGTTTTTCAACACTAACACAAGTGCGAAAAGTGGTTTTTCAACACTAACACATGTGCGAAAAGTGGTTTTTCAACACTAACACAAGTGCGAAAAGTGGTTTTTCAACACTATCACAAGTGCAAAAAGTGTTTTTCCCACACTAGTACAAGTGCAAAAGTGGTTTCCTGCACCAACACAAGTGCGAAAAGTGGTTTTTCAACACTAACACAAGTGCAAAAAGTGGTTTTTACACACTAATACAAGTGCAAAAGTGGTTACCTGCACCAACACAAGTGCGAAAAGTGGTTTTTCAACACTATCACAAGTGCAAAAAGTGTTTTTTCCACACTAGTACAAGTGCAAAAGTGGTTTCCTGCACCAACACAAGTGCGAAAAGTGGTTTTTCAACACTAACACAAGTGCAAAAAGTGGTTTTTCCACACTAATACAAGTGCAAAAGTGGTTTCCTGCACCAACACAAGTGCGAAAAGTGTTTTTTCAACACTAACACAAGTGCGAAAAGTTGTTTTTCAACACTAACACAAGTGCGAAAAGTGGTTTTTCAACACTAACACAAGTGCGAAAAGTGGTTTTTCCACACTAATACAAGTGCAAAAGTGGTTTCCTGCACCAACACAAGTGCGAAAAGTGGTTTTTCAACACTAACACAAGTGCGAAAAGTGGTTTTTCAACACTAACACAAGTGCGAAAAGTGGTTTTTCAACACTAACACAAGTGCGAAAAGTGTTTTTTCCACACTAATACAAGTGCAAAAGTGGTTACCTGCACCAACACAAGTGCGAAAAGTGTTTTTTCAACACTAACACAAGTGCGAAATGTTGTTTTTCAACACTAACACAAGTGCGAAAAGTGGTTTTTCAACACTAACACAAGTGTGAAAAGTGGTTTTTCCACACTAATACAAGTGCAAAAGTGGTTTCCTGCACCAACACAAGTGCGAAAAGTGGTTTTTCAACACTAACCCAAGTGGGAAAAGTGGTTTTTCAACACTAACACAAGTGCGAAAAGTGGTTTTTCAACACTAACACAAGTGCGAAAAGTGATTTTTCCACACTAATACAAGTGCAAAAGTGGTTTCCTTCACCAACACAAGTGCGAAAAGTGGTTTTTCAACACTAACACAAGTGCGAAAAGTGGTTTTTCAACACCATCACAAGTGCAAAAAGTGTTTTTTCCACACTAGTACAAGTGCAAAAGTGGTTTCCTGCACCAACACAAGTGCGAAAAGTGGTTTTTCAACACTAACACAAGTGCGAAAAGTGGTTTTTCAACACTATCACAAGTGCAAAAACTGTTTTTTCCACACTAATACAAGTGCAAAAGTGGTTTCCTGCACCAACACAAGTGCGAAAAGTGGTTTTTCAACACTAACACAAGTGCAAAAAGTGGTTTTTCAACACTAACACATGTGCGAAAAGTGGTTTTTCAACACTAACACAAGTGCGAAAAGTGGTTTTTCAACACTATCACAAGTGCAAAAAGTGTTTTTTCCACACTAGTACAAGTGCAAAAGTGGTTTCCTGCACCAACACAAGTGCGAAAAGTGGTTTTTCAACACTAACACAAGTGCAAAAAGTGGTTTTTCCACACTAATACAAGTGCAAAAGTGGTTTCCTGCACCAACACAAGTGCGAAAAGTGGTTTTTCAACACTAACACAAGTGCGAAAAGTGGTTTTTCAACACTAACACAAGTGCGAAAAGTGGTTTTTCAACACTAACACAAGTGCGAAAAGTGGTTTTTCCACACTAATACAAGTGCAAAAGTGGTTTCCTGCACCAACACAAGTGCGAAAAGTGGTTTTTCAACACTAACACAAGTGCGAAAAGTGGTTTTTCAACACTAACACAAGTGCGAAAAGTGGTTTTTCCACACTAATACAAGTGCAAAAGTGGTTTCCTGCACCAACACAAGTGCGAAAAGTGGTTTTTCAACACTAACACCAGTGGGAAAAGTGGTTTTTCAACACTAACACAAGTGCGAAAAGTGGTTTTTCAACACTAACACAAGTGCGAAAAGTGTTTTTTCCACACTAATACAAGTGCAAAAGTGGTTTCCTGCACCAACACAAGTGCGAAAAATGGTTTTTCAACACTAACACAAGTGCGAAAAGTGGTTTTCAACACTAACACAAGTGCGAACAGTGGTTTTTCAACACTATCACAAGTGCAAAAAGTGTTTTTTCCACACTACTACAAGTACAAAAGTGGTTTCCTGCACCAACACAAGTGCGAAAAGTGGATTTTCAACACTAACACAAGTGCAAAAAGTGGTTTTTCAACACTAACACAAGTGCGAAAAGTGGTTTTTCCACACTAATACAAGTGCAAAAGTGGTTTCCTGCACCAACACAAGTGCGAAAAGTGGTTTTTCAACACTAACACAAGTGCGAAAAGTGGTTTTTCAACACTAACACAAGTGCGAAAAGTGGTTTTTCCACACTAATACAAGTGCAAAAGTGGTTTCCTGCACCAACACAGGTGTGAAAAATGGTTTTTCAACACTAACACAAGTGCGAAAAGTGGTTTTTCAACACTATCACAAGTGCAAAAAGAGTTTTTTCCACACTAGTACAAGTGCAAAAGTGGTTTCCTGCACCAACACAAGTGCGAAAAGTGGATTTTCAACACTAACACAAGTGCAAAAAGTGGGTTTTCAACACTAACACAACTGCGAAAAGTGGTTTTTCCACACTAATACAAGTGCAAAAGTGGTTTCCTGCACCAACACAAGTGTGAAAAGTGGTTTTTCAACACTAACACAAGTGCGAAAAGTGGTTTTTCAACACTATCACAAGTGCAAAAAGTGTTTTTTCCACACTAGTACAAGTGCAAAAGTGGGTTCCTGCACCAACACAAGTGCGAAAAGTGGTTTTTCAACACTAACACAAGTGCGAAAAGTGGTTTTTCAACACTATCACAAGTGCAAAAAGTGTTTTTTCCACACTAATACAAGTGCAAAAGTGGTTTCCTGCACCAACACAAGTGCGAAAAGTGGTTTTTCAACACTAACACAAGTGCGAAAAGTGGTTTTTCAACACTATCACAAGTGCAAAAAGTGTTTTTTCCACACTAATACAAGTGCAAAAGTGGTTTCCTGCACCAACACAAGTGCGAAAAGTGGATTTTCAACACTAACACAAGTGCAAAAAGTGGTTTTTCAACACTAACACAAGTGCGAAAAGTGGTTTTTCCACACTAATACAAGTGCAAAAGTGGTTTCCTGCACCAACACAAGTGTGAAAAGTGGTTTTTCAACACTACCACAAGTGCGAAAAGTGGTTTTTCAACACTAACACAAGTGCGAAAAGTGGTTTTTCCACACTAATACAAGTGCAAAAGTGGTTTCCTGCACCAACACAAGTGCGAAAAGTGGTTTTTCAACACTAACACAAGTGCGAAAAGTGGTTTTTCAACACTAACACAAGTGCGAAAAGTGGTTTTTCCACACTAATACAAGTGCAAAAGTGGTTTCCTGCACCAACACAGGTGTGAAAAATGGTTTTTCAACACTAACACAAGTGCGAAAAGTGGTTTTTCAACACTATCACAAGTGCAAAAAGAGTTTTTTCCACACTAGTACAAGTGCAAAAGTGGTTTCCTGCACCAACACAAGTGCGAAAAGTGGATTTTCAACACTAACACAAGTGCAAAAAGTGGGTTTTCAACACTAACACAAGTGCGAAAAGTGGTTTTTCCACACTAATACAAGTGCGAAAGTGGTTTCCTGCACCAACACAAGTGTGAAAAGTGGTTTTTCAACACTAACACAAGTGCAAAAAGTGGTTTTTCAACACTATCACAAGTGCAAAAAGTGTTTTTTCCACACTAGTACAAGTGCAAAAGTGGTTTCCTGCACCAACACAAGTGCGAAAAGTGGTTTTTCAACACTAACACAAGTGCGAAAAGTGGTTTTTCAACACTAACACATGTGCGAAAAGTGGTTTTTCAACACTAACACAAGTGCGAAAAGTGGTTTTTCAACACTATCACAAGTGCAAAAAGTGTTTTTCCCACACTAGTACAAGTGCAAAAGTGGTTTCCTGCACCAACACAAGTGCGAAAAGTGGTTTTTCAACACTAACACAAGTGCAAAAAGTGGTTTTTACACACTAATACAAGTGCAAAAGTGGTTACCTGCACCAACACAAGTGCGAAAAGTGGTTTTTCAACACTATCACAAGTGCAAAAAGTGTTTTTTCCACACTAGTACAAGTGCAAAAGTGGTTTCCTGCACCAACACAAGTGCGAAAAGTGGTTTTTCAACACTAACACAAGTGCAAAAAGTGGTTTTTCCACACTAATACAAGTGCAAAAGTGGTTTCCTGCACCAACACAAGTGCGAAAAGTGTTTTTTCAACACTAACACAAGTGCGAAAAGTTGTTTTTCAACACTAACACAAGTGCGAAAAGTGGTTTTTCAACACTAACACAAGTGCGAAAAGTGGTTTTTCCACACTAATACAAGTGCAAAAGTGGTTTCCTGCACCAACACAAGTGCGAAAAGTGGTTTTTCAACACTAACACAAGTGCGAAAAGTGGTTTTTCAACACTAACACAAGTGCGAAAAGTGGTTTTTCAACACTAACACAAGTGCGAAAAGTGTTTTTTCCACACTAATACAAGTGCAAAAGTGGTTACCTGCACCAACACAAGTGCGAAAAGTGTTTTTTCAACACTAACACAAGTGCGAAATGTTGTTTTTCAACACTAACACAAGTGCGAAAAGTGGTTTTTCAACACTAACACAAGTGTGAAAAGTGGTTTTTCCACACTAATACAAGTGCAAAAGTGGTTTCCTGCACCAACACAAGTGCGAAAAGTGGTTTTTCAACACTAACCCAAGTGGGAAAAGTGGTTTTTCAACACTAACACAAGTGCGAAAAGTGGTTTTTCAACACTAACACAAGTGCGAAAAGTGATTTTTCCACACTAATACAAGTGCAAAAGTGGTTTCCTTCACCAACACAAGTGCGAAAAGTGGTTTTTCAACACTAACACAAGTGCGAAAAGTGGTTTTTCAACACCATCACAAGTGCAAAAAGTGTTTTTTCCACACTAGTACAAGTGCAAAAGTGGTTTCCTGCACCAACACAAGTGCGAAAAGTGGTTTTTCAACACTAACACAAGTGCGAAAAGTGGTTTTTCAACACTATCACAAGTGCAAAAAGTGTTTTTTCCACATTAATACAAGTGCAAAAGTGGTTTTCTGCACCAACACAAGTGCGAAAAGTGGTTTTTCAACACTAACACAAGTGCAAAAAGTGGTTTTTCAACACTAACACATGTGCGAAAAGTGGTTTTTCAACACTAACACAAGTGCGAAAAGTGGTTTTTCAACACTATCACAAGTGCAAAAAGTGTTTTTTCCACACTAGTACAAGTGCAAAAGTGGTTTCCTGCACCAACACAAGTGCGAAAAGTGGTTTTTCAACACTAACACAAGTGCGAAAAGTGGTTTTTCAACACTAACACAAGTGCGAAAAGTGGTTTTTCCACACTAATACAAGTGCAAAAGTGGTTTCCTGCACCAACACAAGTGCGAAAAGTGGTTTTTCAACACTAACACAAGTGGGAAAAGTGGTTTTTCAACACTAACACAAGTGCGAAAAGTGGTTTTTCAACACTAACACAAGTGCGAAAAGTGTTTTTTCCACACTAATACAAGTGCAAAAGTGGTTTCCTGCACCAACACAAGTGCGAAAAATGGTTTTTCAACACTAACACAAGTGCGAAAAGTGGTTTTCAACACTAACACAAGTGCGAACAGTGGTTTTTCAACACTATCACAAGTGCAAAAAGTGTTTTTTCCACACTACTACAAGTACAAAAGTGGTTTCCTGCACCAACACAAGTGCGAAAAGTGGATTTTCAACACTAACACAAGTGCAAAAAGTGGTTTTTCAACACTAACACAAGTGCGAAAAGTGGTTTTTTCCACACTAATACAAGTGCAAAAGTGGTTTCCTGCACCAACACAAGTGCGAAAAGTGGTTTTTCAACACTAACACAAGTGCGAAAAGTGGTTTTTCAACACTAACACAAGTGCAAAAAGTGGTTTTTCCACACTAATACAAGTGCAAAAGTGGTTTCCTGCACCAACACAGGTGTGAAAAATGGTTTTTCAACACTAACACAAGTGCGAAAAGTGGTTTTTCAACACTATCACAAGTGCAAAAAGAGTTTTTTCCACACTAGTACAAGTGCAAAAGTGGTTTCCTGCACCAACACAAGTGCGAAAAGTGGATTTTCAACACTAACACAAGTGCAAAAAGTGGGTTTTCAACACTAACACAACTGCGAAAAGTGGTTTTTCCACACTAATACAAGTGCAAAAGTGGTTTCCTGCACCAACACAAGTGTGAAAAGTGGTTTTTCAACACTAACACAAGTGCGAAAAGTGGTTTTTCAACACTATCACAAGTGCAAAAAGTGTTTTTTCCACACTAGTACAAGTGCAAAAGTGGGTTCCTGCACCAACACAAGTGCGAAAAGTGGTTTTTCAACACTAACACAAGTGCGAAAAGTGGTTTTTCAACACTATCACAAGTGCAAAAAGTGTTTTTTCCACACTAATACAAGTGCAAAAGTGGTTTCCTGCACCAACACAAGTGCGAAAAGTGGTTTTTCAACACTAACACAAGTGCGAAAAGTGTTTTTTCAACACTAACACATGTGCGAAAAGTGGTTTTTCAACACTAACACAAGTGCGAAAAGTGGTTTTTCAACACTATCACATGTGCAAAAAGTGTTTTTTCCACACTAGTACAAGTGCAAAAGTGGTTTCCTGCACCAACACAAGTGCGAAAAGTGGTTTTTCAACACTAACACAAGTGCAAAAAGTGATTTTTCCACACTAATACAAGTGCAAAAGTGGTTACCTGCACCAACACAAGTGCGAAAAGTGTTTTTTCAACACTAACACAAGTGCGAAATGTTGTTTTTCAACACTAACACAAGTGCGAAAAGTGGTTTTTCAACACTAACACAAGTGCGAAAAGTTGTTTTTCAACACTAACACAAGTGCGAAAAGTGGTTTTTCAACACTAACACAAGTGCGAAAAGTGGTTTTCCCACACTAATACAAGTGCAAAAGTGGTTTCCTGCACCAACACAAGTGCGAAAAGTGGTTTTTCAACACTAACACAAGTGCGAAAAGTGGTTTTTCAACACTAACACAAGTGCAAAAAGTGTTTTTTCCACACTAGTACATGTGCAAAAGTGGTTTCCTGCACCAACACAAGTGCGAAAAGTGGTTTTTCAACACTAACACAAGTGCGAAAAGTGGTTTTTCAACACTATCACAAGTGCAAAAAGTGTTTTTTCCACACTAATACAAGTGCAAAAGTGGTTTCCTGCACCAACACAAGTGCGAAAAGTGGTTTTTCAACACTAACACAAGTGCAAAAAGTGGTTTTTCAACACTAACACATGTGCGAAAAGTGGTTTTTCAACACTAACACAAGTGCGAAAAGTGGTTTTTCAACACTATCACAAGTGCAAAAAGTGTTTTTTCCACACTAGTACAAGTGCAAAAGTGGTTTCCTGCACCAACACAAGTGCGAAAAGTGGTTTTTCAACACTAACACAAGTGCAAAAAGTGGTTTTTCCACACTAATACAAGTGCAAAAGTGGTTTCCTGCACCAACACAAGTGCGAAAAGTGGTTTTTCAACACTAACACAAGTGCGAAAAGTGGTTTTTCAACACTAACACAAGTGCGAAAAGTGGTTTTTCAACACTAACACAAGTGCGAAAAGTGGTTTTTCAACACTAACACACTAACACAAGTGCGAAAAGTGGTTTTTCAACACTAACACAAGTGCGAAAAGTGGTTTTTCAACACTAACACAAGTGCGAAAAGTGGTTTTTCCACACTAATACAAGTGCAAAAGTGGTTTCCTGCACCAACACAAGTGCGAAAAGTGGTTTTTCAACACTAACACAAGTGCGAAAAGTGGTTTTTCAACACTAACACAAGTGCGAAAAGTGGTTTTTCCACACTAATACAAGTGCGAAAAGTGGTTTTTCAACACTATCACAAGTGCGAAAAGTGGTTTTTCCACACTAATACAAGTGCAAAAGTGGTTTCCTGCACCAACACAAGTGCGAAAAGTGGTTTTTCAACACTAACACAAGTGCGAAAAGTGGTTTTTCAACACTAACACAAGTGCGAAAAGTGGTTTTTCCACACTAATACAAGTGCAAAAGTGGTTTCCTGCACCAACACAAGTGCGAAAAGTGGTTTTTCAACACTAACACAAGTGCGAAAAGTGTTTTTTCCACACTAATACAAGTGCAAAAGTGGTTTCCTGCACCAACACAAGTGCGAAAAATGGTTTTTCAACACTAACACAAGTGCGAAAAGTGGTTTTCAACACTAACACAAGTGCGAACAGTGGTTTTTCAACACTATCACAAGTGCAAAAAGTGTTTTTTCCACACTAATACAAGTGCAAAAGTGGTTTCCTGCACCAACACAAGTGCGAAAAGTGGATTTTCAACACTAACACAAGTGCAAAAAGTGGTTTTTCAACACTAACACAAGTGCGAAAAGTGGTTTTTCCACACTAGTACAAGTGCAAAAGTGGTTTCCTGCACCAACACAAGTGCGAAAAGTGGTTTTTCAACACTACCACAAGTGCGAAAAGTGGTTTTTCAACACTAACACAAGTGCGAAAAGTGGTTTTTCCACACTAATACAAGTGCAAAAGTGGTTTCCTGCACCAACACAAGTGCGAAAAGTGGTTTTTCAACACTAACACAAGTGCGAAAAGTGGTTTTTCAACACTAACACAAGTGCGAAAAGTGTTTTTTCCAGACTAATACAAGTGCAAAAGTGGTTTCCTGCACCAACACAGGTGTGAAAAATGGTTTTTCAACACTAACACAAGTGCGAAAAGTGGTTTTTCAACACTATCACAAGTGCAAAAAGAGTTTTTTCCACACTAGTACAAGTGCAAAAGTGGTTTCCTGCACCAACACAAGTGCGAAAAGTGGATTTTCAACACTAACACAAGTGCAAAAAGTGGGTTTTCAACACTAACACAAGTGCGAAAAGTGGTTTTTCCACACTAATACAAGTGCGAAAGTGGTTTCCTGCACCAACACAAGTGTGAAAAGTGGTTTTTCAACACTAACACAAGTGCGAAAAGTGGTTTTTCAACAC
This sequence comes from Myxine glutinosa, assembly GCF_964187855.1. NCBI lineage: Eukaryota > Metazoa > Chordata > Myxini > Myxiniformes > Myxinidae > Myxine > Myxine glutinosa. The sequence goes on from NW_027616704.1 coordinate 150,687, forward strand.
TATCACAAGTGCAAAAAGTGTTTTTTCCACACTAGTACAAGTGCAAAAGTGGTTTCCTGCACCAACACAAGTGCGAAAAGTGGTTTTTCAACACTAACACAAGTGCGAAAAGTGGTTTTTCAACACTATCACAAGTGCAAAAAGTGTTTTTTCCACACTAATACAAGTGCAAAAGTGGTTTCCTGCACCAACACAAGTGCGAAAAGTGGTTTTTCAACACTAACACAAGTGCAAAAAGTGGTTTTTCAACACTAACACATGTGCGAAAAGTGGTTTTTCAACACTAACACAAGTGCGAAAAGTGGTTTTTCAACACTATCACAAGTGCAAAAAGTGTTTTTCCCACACTAGTACAAGTGCAAAAGTGGTTTCCTGCACCAACACAAGTGCGAAAAGTGGTTTTTCAACACTAACACAAGTGCAAAAAGTGGTTTTTACACACTAATACAAGTGCAAAAGTGGTTACCTGCACCAACACAAGTGCGAAAAGTGGTTTTTCAACACTATCACAAGTGCAAAAAGTGTTTTTTCCACACTAGTACAAGTGCAAAAGTGGTTTCCTGCACCAACACAAGTGCGAAAAGTGGTTTTTCAACACTAACACAAGTGCAAAAAGTGGTTTTTCCACACTAATACAAGTGCAAAAGTGGTTTCCTGCACCAACACAAGTGCGAAAAGTGTTTTTTCAACACTAACACAAGTGCGAAAAGTTGTTTTTCAACACTAACACAAGTGCGAAAAGTGGTTTTTCAACACTAACACAAGTGCGAAAAGTGGTTTTTCCACACTAATACAAGTGCAAAAGTGGTTTCCTGCACCAACACAAGTGCGAAAAGTGGTTTTTCAACACTAACACAAGTGCGAAAAGTGGTTTTTCAACACTAACACAAGTGCGAAAAGTGGTTTTTCAACACTAACACAAGTGCGAAAAGTGTTTTTTCCACACTAATACAAGTGCAAAAGTGGTTACCTGCACCAACACAAGTGCGAAAAGTGTTTTTTCAACACTAACACAAGTGCGAAATGTTGTTTTTCAACACTAACACAAGTGCGAAAAGTGGTTTTTCAACACTAACACAAGTGTGAAAAGTGGTTTTTCCACACTAATACAAGTGCAAAAGTGGTTTCCTGCACCAACACAAGTGCGAAAAGTGGTTTTTCAACACTAACCCAAGTGGGAAAAGTGGTTTTTCAACACTAACACAAGTGCGAAAAGTGGTTTTTCAACACTAACACAAGTGCGAAAAGTGATTTTTCCACACTAATACAAGTGCAAAAGTGGTTTCCTTCACCAACACAAGTGCGAAAAGTGGTTTTTCAACACTAACACAAGTGCGAAAAGTGGTTTTTCAACACCATCACAAGTGCAAAAAGTGTTTTTTCCACACTAGTACAAGTGCAAAAGTGGTTTCCTGCACCAACACAAGTGCGAAAAGTGGTTTTTCAACACTAACACAAGTGCGAAAAGTTGTTTTTCAACACTAACACAAGTGCGAAAAGTGGTTTTTCAACACTAACACAAGTGCGAAAAGTGGTTTTTCCACACTAATACAAGTGCAAAAGTGGTTTCCTGCACCAACACAAGTGCGAAAAGTGGTTTTTCAACACTAACACAAGTGCGAAAAGTGGTTTTTCAACACTAACACAAGTGCAAAAAGTGTTTTTTCCACACTAGTACATGTGCAAAAGTGGTTTCCTGCACCAACACAAGTGCGAAAAGTGGTTTTTCAACACTAACACAAGTGCGAAAAGTGGTTTTTCAACACTATCACAAGTGCAAAAAGTGTTTTTTCCACACTAATACAAGTGCAAAAGTGGTTTCCTGCACCAACACAAGTGCGAAAAGTGGTTTTTCAACACTAACACAAGTGCAAAAAGTGGTTTTTCAACACTAACACATGTGCGAAAAGTGGTTTTTCAACACTAACACAAGTGCGAAAAGTGGTTTTTCAACACTATCACAAGTGCAAAAAGTGTTTTTTTCCACACTAGTACAAGTGCAAAAGTGGTTTCCTGCACCAACACAAGTGCGAAAAGTGGTTTTTCAACACTAACACAAGTGCAAAAAGTGGTTTTTCCACACTAATACAAGTGCAAAAGTGGTTTCCTGCACCAACACAAGTGCGAAAAGTGGTTTTTCAACACTAACACAAGTGCGAAAAGTGGTTTTTCAACACTAACACAAGTGCGAAAAGTGGTTTTTCAACACTAACACAAGTGCGAAAAGTGGTTTTTCAACACTAACACACTAACACAAGTGCGAAAAGTGGTTTTTCAACACTAACACAAGTGCGAAAAGTGGTTTTTCAACACTAACACAAGTGCGAAAAGTGGTTTTTCCACACTAATACAAGTGCAAAAGTGGTTTCCTGCACCAACACAAGTGCGAAAAGTGGTTTTTCAACACTAACACAAGTGCGAAAAGTGGTTTTTCAACACTAACACAAGTGCGAAAAGTGGTTTTTCCACACTAATACAAGTGCGAAAAGTGGTTTTTCAACACTATCACAAGTGCGAAAAGTGGTTTTTCCACACTAATACAAGTGCAAAAGTGGTTTCCTGCACCAACACAAGTGCGAAAAGTGGTTTTTCAACACTAACACAAGTGCGAAAAGTGGTTTTTCAACACTAACACAAGTGCGAAAAGTGGTTTTTCCACACTAATACAAGTGCAAAAGTGGTTTCCTGCACCAACACAAGTGCGAAAAGTGGTTTTTCAACACTAACACAAGTGCGAAAAGTGGTTTTTCAACACTAACACAAGTGCGAAAAGTGTTTTTTCCACACTAATACAAGTGCAAAAGTGGTTTCCTGCACCAACACAAGTGCGAAAAATGGTTTTTCAACACTAACACAAGTGCGAAAAGTGGTTTTCAACACTAACACAAGTGCGAACAGTGGTTTTTCAACACTATCACAAGTGCAAAAAGTGTTTTTTCCACACTAATACAAGTGCAAAAGTGGTTTCCTGCACCAACACAAGTGCGAAAAGTGGATTTTCAACACTAACACAAGTGCAAAAAGTGGTTTTTCAACACTAACACAAGTGCGAAAAGTGGTTTTTCCACACTAATACAAGTGCAAAAGTGGTTTCCTGCACCAACACAAGTGCGAAAAGTGGTTTTTCAACACTACCACAAGTGCGAAAAGTGGTTTTTCAACACTAACACAAGTGCGAAAAGTGGTTTTTCCACACTAATACAAGTGCAAAAGTGGTTTCCTGCACCAACACAAGTGCGAAAAGTGGTTTTTCAACACTAACACAAGTGCGAAAAGTGGTTTTTCAACACTAACACAAGTGCGAAAAGTGGTTTTTCCACACTAATACAAGTGCAAAAGTGGTTTCCTGCACCAACACAGGTGTGAAAAATGGTTTTTCAACACTAACACAAGTGCGAAAAGTGGTTTTTCAACACTATCACAAGTGCAAAAAGAGTTTTTTCCACACTGGTACAAGTGCAAAAGTGGTTTCCTGCACCAACACAAGTGCGAAAAGTGGATTTTCAACACTAACACAAGTGCAAAAAGTGGGTTTTCAACACTAACACATGTGCGAAAAGTGGTTTTTCAACACTAACACAAGTGCGAAAAGTGGTTTTTCAACACTATCACAAGTGCAAAAAGTGTTTTTCCCACACTAGTACAAGTGCAAAAGTGGTTTCCTGCACCAACACAAGTGTGAAAAGTGGTTTTTCAACACTAACACAAGTGCGAAAAGTGGTTTTTCAACACTATCACAAGTGCAAAAAGTGTTTTTTCCACACTAGTACAAGTGCAAAAGTGGTTTCCTGCACCAACACAAGTGCAAAAAGTGGTTTTTCAACACTAACACAAGTGCGAAAAGTGGTTTTTCAACACTATCACAAGTGCAAAAAGTGTTTTTTCCACACTAATACAAGTGCAAAAGTGGTTTCCTGCACCAACACAAGTGCGAAAAGTGGTTTTTCAACACTAACACAAGTGCGAAAAGTGGTTTTTCAACACTAACACATGTGCGAAAAGTGGTTTTTCAACACTTACACAAGTGCGAAAAGTGGTTTTTCAACACTATCACAAGTGCAAAAAGTGTTTTTCCCACACTAGTACAAGTGCAAAAGTGGTTTCCTGCACCAACACAAGTGCGAAAAGTGGTTTTTCAACACTAACACAAGTGCAAAAAGTGGTTTTTACACACTAATACAAGTGCAAAAGTGGTTACCTGCACCAACACAAGTGCGAAAAGTGGTTTTTCAACACTATCACAAGTGCAAAAAGTGTTTTTTCCACACTAGTACAAGTGCAAAAGTGGTTTCCTGCACCAACACAAGTGCGAAAAGTGGTTTTTCAACACTAACACAAGTGCAAAAAGTGGTTTTTCCACACTAATACAAGTGCAAAAGTGGTTTCCTGCACCAACACAAGTGCGAAAAGTGTTTTTTCAACACTAACACAAGTGCGAAAAGTTGTTTTTCAACACTAACACAAGTGCGAAAAGTGGTTTTTCAACACTAACACAAGTGCGAAAAGTGGTTTTTCCACACTAATACAAGTGCAAAAGTGGTTTCCTGCACCAACACAAGTGCGAAAAGTGGTTTTTCAACACTAACACAAGTGCGAAAAGTGGTTTTTCAACACTAACACAAGTGCGAAAAGTGGTTTTTCAACACTAACACAAGTGCGAAAAGTGTTTTTTCCACACTAATACAAGTGCAAAAGTGGTTACCTGCACCAACACAAGTGCGAAAAGTGTTTTTTCAACACTAACACAAGTGCGAAATGTTGTTTTTCAACACTAACACAAGTGCGAAAAGTGGTTTTTCAACACTAACACAAGTGTGAAAAGTGGGTTTTCCACACTAATACAAGTGCAAAAGTGGTTTCCTGCACCAACACAAGTGCGAAAAGTGGTTTTTCAACACTAACCCAAGTGGGAAAAGTGGTTTTTCAACACTAACACAAGTGCGAAAAGTGGTTTTTCAACACTAACACAAGTGCGAAAAGTGATTTTTCCACACTAATACAAGTGCAAAAGTGGTTTCCTTCACCAACACAAGTGCGAAAAGTGGTTTTTCAACACTAACACAAGTGCGAAAAGTGGTTTTTCAACACCATCACAAGTGCAAAAAGTGTTTTTTCCACACTAGTACAAGTGCAAAAGTGGTTTCCTGCACCAACACAAGTGCGAAAAGTGGTTTTTCAACACTAACACAAGTGCGAAAAGTGGTTTTTCAACACTATCACAAGTGCAAAAAGTGTTTTTTCCACACTAGTACAAGTGCAAAAGTGGTTTCCTGCACCAACACAAGTGCGAAAAGTGGTTTTTCAACACTAACACAAGTGCAAAAAGTGGTTTTTCAACACTAACACATGTGCGAAAAGTGGTTTTTCAACACTAACACAAGTGCGAAAAGTGGTTTTTCAACACTATCACAAGTGCAAAAAGTGTTTTTTCCACACTAGTACAAGTGCAAAAGTGGTTTCCTGCACCAACACAAGTGCGAAAAGTGGTTTTTCAACACTAACACAAGTGCAAAAAGTGGTTTTTACACACTAATACAAGTGCAAAAGTGGTTTCCTGCACCAACACAAGTGCGAAAAGTGGTTTTTCAACACTAACACAAGTGCGAAAAGTGGTTTTTCAACACTAACACAAGTGCGAAAAGTGGTTTTTCAACACTAACACAAGTGCGAAAAGTGGTTTTTCCACACTAATACAAGTGCAAAAGTGGTTTCCTGCACCAACACAAGTGCGAAAAGTGGTTTTTCAACACTAACACAAGTGCGAAAAGTGGTTTTTCAACATTAACACAAGTGCGAAAAGTGGTTTTTCCACACTAATACAAGTGCAAAAGTGGTTTCCTGCACCAACACAAGTGCGAAAAGTGGTTTTTCAACACTAACACAAGTGGGAAAAGTGGTTTTTCAACACTAACACAAGTGCGAAAAGTGGTTTTTCAACACTAACACAAGTGCGAAAAGTGTTTTTTCCACACTAATACAAGTGCAAAAGTGGTTTCCTGCACCAACACAAGTGCGAAAAATGGTTTTTCAACACTAACACAAGTGCGAAAAGTGGTTTTCAACACTAACACAAGTGCGAACAGTGGTTTTTCAACACTATCACAAGTGCAAAAAGTGTTTTTTCCACACTACTACAAGTACAAAAGTGGTTTCCTGCACCAACACAAGTGCGAAAAGTGGATTTTCAACACTAACACAAGTGCAAAAAGTGGTTTTTCAACACTAACACAAGTGCGAAAAGTGGTTTTTCCACACTAATACAAGTGCAAAAATGGTTTCCTGCACCAACACAAGTGCGAAAAGTGGTTTTTCAACACTAACACAAGTGCGAAAAGTGGTTTTTCAACACTAACACAAGTGCGAAAAGTGGTTTTTCCACACTAATACAAGTGCAAAAGTGGTTTCCTGCACCAACACAGGTGTGAAAAATGGTTTTTCAACACTAACACAAGTGCGAAAAGTGGTTTTTCAACACTATCACAAGTGCAAAAAGAGTTTTTTCCACACTAGTACAAGTGCAAAAGTGGTTTCCTGCACCAACACAAGTGTGAAAAGTGGTTTTTCAACACTAACACAAGTGCGAAAAGTGGTTTTTCAACACTATCACAAGTGCAAAAAGTGTTTTTTCCACACTAGTACAAGTGCAAAAGTGGGTTCCTGCACCAACACAAGTGCGAAAAGTGGTTTTTCAACACTAACACAAGTGCGAAAAGTGGTTTTTCAACACTATCACAAGTGCAAAAAGTGTTTTTTCCACACTAGTACAAGTGCAAAAGTGGGTTCCTGCACCAACACAAGTGCGAAAAGTGGTTTTTCAACACTAACACAAGTGCGAAAAGTGGTTTTTCAACACTAACACATGTGCGAAAAGTGGTTTTTCAACACTAACACAAGTGCGAAAAGTGGTTTTTCAACACTATCACAAGTGCAAAAAGTGTTTTTTCCACACTAGTACAAGTGCAAAAGTGGTTTCCTGCACCAACACAAGTGCGAAAAGTGGTTTTTCAACACTAACACAAGTGCAAAAAGTGATTTTTCCACACTAATACAAGTGCAAAAGTGGTTACCTGCACCAACACAAGTGCGAAAAGTGTTTTTTCAACACTAACACAAGTGCGAAATGTTGTTTTTCAACACTAACACAAGTGCGAAAAGTGGTTTTTCAACACTAACACAAGTGTGAAAAGTGGTTTTTCCACACTAATACAAGTGCAAAAGTGGTTTCGTTCACCAACACAAGTGCGAAAAGTGGTTTTTCCACACTAATACAAGTGCAAAAGTGGTTTCCTGCACCAACACAAGTGCGAAAAGTGGTTTTTCAACACTAACACAAGTGCGAAAAGTGGTTTTTCAACACTAACACAAGTGCGAAAAGTGGTTTTTCCACACTAATACAAGTGCGAAAAGTGGTTTTTCAACACTATCACAAGTGCGAAAAGTGGTTTTTCCACACTAATACAAGTGCAAAAGTGGTTTCCTGCACCAACACAAGTGCGAAAAGTGGTTTTTCAACACTAACACAAGTGCGAAAAGTGGTTTTTCAACACTAACACAAGTGCGAAAAGTGGTTTTTCCACACTAATACAAGTGCAAAAGTGGTTTCCTGCACCAACACAAGTGCGAAAAGTGGTTTTTCAACACTAACACAAGTGCGAAAAGTGGTTTTTCAACACTAACACAAGTGCGAAAAGTGTTTTTTCCACACTAATACAAGTGCAAAAGTGGTTTCCTGCACCAACACAAGTGCGAAAAATGGTTTTTCAACACTAACACAAGTGCGAAAAGTGGTTTTCAACACTAACACAAGTGCGAACAGTGGTTTTTCAACACTATCACAAGTGCAAAAAGTGTTTTTTCCACACTAATACAAGTGCAAAAGTGGTTTCCTGCACCAACACAAGTGCGAAAAGTGGATTTTCAACACTAACACAAGTGCAAAAAGTGGTTTTTCAACACTAACACAAGTGCGAAAAGTGGTTTTTCCACACTAATACAAGTGCAAAAGTGGTTTCCTGCACCAACACAAGTGCGAAAAGTGGTTTTTCAACACTACCACAAGTGCGAAAAGTGGTTTTTCAACACTAACACAAGTGCGAAAAGTGGTTTTTCCACACTAATACAAGTGCAAAAGTGGTTTCCTGCACCAACACAAGTGCGAAAAGTGGTTTTTCAACACTAACACAAGTGCGAAAAGTGGTTTTTCAACACTAACACAAGTGCGAAAAGTGTTTTTTCCAGACTAATACAAGTGCAAAAGTGGTTTCCTGCACCAACACAGGTGTGAAAAATGGTTTTTCAACACTAACACAAGTGCGAAAAGTGGTTTTTCAACACTATCACAAGTGCAAAAAGAGTTTTTTCCACACTAGTACAAGTGCAAAAGTGGTTTCCTGCACCAACACAAGTGCGAAAAGTGGATTTTCAACACTAACACAAGTGCAAAAAGTGGGTTTTCAACACTAACACAAGTGCGAAAAGTGGTTTTTCCACACTAATACAAGTGCGAAAGTGGTTTCCTGCACCAACACAAGTGTGAAAAGTGGTTTTTCAACACTAACACAAGTGCGAAAAGTGGTTTTTCAACACTATCACAAGTGCAAAAAGTGTTTTTTCCACACTAGTACAAGTGCAAAAGTGGTTTCCTGCACCAACACAAGTGCGAAAAGTGGTTTTTCAACACTAACACAAGTGCGAAAAGTGGTTTTTCAACACTATCACAAGTGCAAAAAGTGTTTTTTCCACACTAATACAAGTGCAAAAGTGGTTTCCTGCACCAACACAAGTGCGAAAAGTGGTTTTTCAACACTAACACAAGTGCAAAAAGTGGTTTTTCAACACTAACACATGTGCGAAAAGTGGTTTTTCAACACTAACACAAGTGCGAAAAGTGGTTTTTCAACACTATCACAAGTGCAAAAAGTGTTTTTCCCACACTAGTACAAGTGCAAAAGTGGTTTCCTGCACCAACACAAGTGCGAAAAGTGGTTTTTCAACACTAACACAAGTGCAAAAAGTGGTTTTTACACACTAATACAAGTGCAAAAGTGGTTACCTGCACCAACACAAGTGCGAAAAGTGGTTTTTCAACACTATCACAAGTGCAAAAAGTGTTTTTTCCACACTAGTACAAGTGCAAAAGTGGTTTCCTGCACCAACACAAGTGCGAAAAGTGGTTTTTCAACACTAACACAAGTGCAAAAAGTGGTTTTTCCACACTAATACAAGTGCAAAAGTGGTTTCCTGCACCAACACAAGTGCGAAAAGTGTTTTTTCAACACTAACACAAGTGCGAAAAGTTGTTTTTCAACACTAACACAAGTGCGAAAAGTGGTTTTTCAACACTAACACAAGTGCGAAAAGTGGTTTTTCCACACTAATACAAGTGCAAAAGTGGTTTCCTGCACCAACACAAGTGCGAAAAGTGGTTTTTCAACACTAACACAAGTGCGAAAAGTGGTTTTTCAACACTAACACAAGTGCGAAAAGTGGTTTTTCAACACTAACACAAGTGCGAAAAGTGTTTTTTCCACACTAATACAAGTGCAAAAGTGGTTACCTGCACCAACACAAGTGCGAAAAGTGTTTTTTCAACACTAACACAAGTGCGAAATGTTGTTTTTCAACACTAACACAAGTGCGAAAAGTGGTTTTTCAACACTAACACAAGTGTGAAAAGTGGTTTTTCCACACTAATACAAGTGCAAAAGTGGTTTCCTGCACCAACACAAGTGCGAAAAGTGGTTTTTCAACACTAACCCAAGTGGGAAAAGTGGTTTTTCAACACTAACACAAGTGCGAAAAGTGGTTTTTCAACACTAACACAAGTGCGAAAAGTGATTTTTCCACACTAATACAAGTGCAAAAGTGGTTTCCTTCACCAACACAAGTGCGAAAAGTGGTTTTTCAACACTAACACAAGTGCGAAAAGTGGTTTTTCAACACCATCACAAGTGCAAAAAGTGTTTTTTCCACACTAGTACAAGTGCAAAAGTGGTTTCCTGCACCAACACAAGTGCGAAAAGTGGTTTTTCAACAATAACACAAGTGCGAAAAGTTGTTTTTCAACACTAACACAAGTGCGAAAAGTGGTTTTTCAACACTAACACAAGTGCGAAAAGTGGTTTTTCCACACTAATACAAGTGCAAAAGTGGTTTCCTGCACCAACACAAGTGCGAAAAGTGGTTTTTCAACACTAACACAAGTGCGAAAAGTGGTTTTTCAACACTAACACAAGTGCAAAAAGTGTTTTTTCCACACTAGTACATGTGCAAAAGTGGTTTCCTGCACCAACACAAGTGCGAAAAGTGGTTTTTCAACACTAACACAAGTGCGAAAAGTGGTTTTTCAACACTATCACAAGTGCAAAAAGTGTTTTTTCCACACTAATACAAGTGCAAAAGTGGTTTCCTGCACCAACACAAGTGCGAAAAGTGGTTTTTCAACACTAACACAAGTGCAAAAAGTGGTTTTTCAACACTAACACATGTGCGAAAAGTGGTTTTTCAACACTAACACAAGTGCGAAAAGTGGTTTTTCAACACTATCACAAGTGCAAAAAGTGTTTTTTCCACACTAGTACAAGTGCAAAAGTGGTTTCCTGCACCAACACAAGTGCGAAAAGTGGTTTTTCAACACTAACACAAGTGCAAAAAGTGGTTTTTCCACACTAATACAAGTGCAAAAGTGGTTTCCTGCACCAACACAAGTGCGAAAAGTGGTTTTTCAACACTAACACAAGTGCGAAAAGTGGTTTTTCAACACTAACACAAGTGCGAAAAGTGGTTTTTCAACACTAACACAAGTGCGAAAAGTGGTTTTTCAACACTAACACACTAACACAAGTGCGAAAAGTGGTTTTTCAACACTAACACAAGTGCGAAAAGTGGTTTTTCAACACTAACACAAGTGCGAAAAGTGGTTTTTCCACACTAATACAAGTGCAAAAGTGGTTTCCTGCACCAACACAAGTGCGAAAAGTGGTTTTTCAACACTAACACAAGTGCGAAAAGTGGTTTTTCAACACTAACACAAGTGCGAAAAGTGGTTTTTCCACACTAATACAAGTGCGAAAAGTGGTTTTTCAACACTATCACAAGTGCGAAAAGTGGTTTTTCCACACTAATACAAGTGCAAAAGTGGTTTCCTGCACCAACACAAGTGCGAAAAGTGGTTTTTCAACACTAACACAAGTGCGAAAAGTGGTTTTTCAACACTAACACAAGTGCGAAAAGTGGTTTTTCCACACTAATACAAGTGCAAAAGTGGTTTCCTGCACCAACACAAGTGCGAAAAGTGGTTTTTCAACACTAACACAAGTGCGAAAAGTGGTTTTTCAACACTAACACAAGTGCGAAAAGTGTTTTTTCCACACTAATACAAGTGCAAAAGTGGTTTCCTGCACCAACACAAGTGCGAAAAATGGTTTTTCAACACTAACACAAGTGCGAAAAGTGGTTTTCAACACTAACACAAGTGCGAACAGTGGTTTTTCAACACTATCACAAGTGCAAAAAGTGTTTTTTCCACACTAATACAAGTGCAAAAGTGGTTTCCTGCACCAACACAAGTGCGAAAAGTGGATTTTCAACACTAACACAAGTGCAAAAAGTGGTTTTTCAACACTAACACAAGTGCGAAAAGTGGTTTTTCCACACTAATACAAGTGCAAAAGTGGTTTCCTGCACCAACACAAGTGCGAAAAGTGGTTTTTCAACACTACCACAAGTGCGAAAAGTGGTTTTTCAACACTAACACAAGTGCGAAAAGTGGTTTTTCCACACTAATACAAGTGCAAAAGTGGTTTCCTGCACCAACACAAGTGCGAAAAGTGGTTTTTCAACACTAACACAAGTGCGAAAAGTGGTTTTTCAACACTAACACAAGTGCGAAAAGTGGTTTTTCCACACTAATACAAGTGCAAAAGTGGTTTCCTGCACCAACACAGGTGTGAAAAATGGTTTTTCAACACTAACACAAGTGCGAAAAGTGGTTTTTCAACACTATCACAAGTGCAAAAAGAGTTTTTTCCACACTAGTACAAGTGCAAAAGTGGTTTCCTGCACCAACACAAGTGCGAAAAGTGGATTTTCAACACTAACACAAGTGCAAAAAGTGGGTTTTCAACACTAACACATGTGCGAAAAGTGGTTTTTCAACACTAACACAAGTGCGAAAAGTGGTTTTTCAACACTATCACAAGTGCAAAAAGTGTTTTTCCCACACTAGTACAAGTGCAAAAGTGGTTTCCTGCACCAACACAAGTGTGAAAAGTGGTTTTTCAACACTAACACAAGTGCGAAAAGTGGTTTTTCAACACTATCACAAGTGCAAAAAGTGTTTTTTCCACACTAGTACAAGTGCAAAAGTGGTTTCCTGCACCAACACAAGTGCGAAAAGTGGTTTTTCAACACTAACACAAGTGCGAAAAGTGGTTTTTCAACACTATCACAAGTGCAAAAAGTGTTTTTCCACACTAATACAAGTGCAAAAGTGGTTTCCTGCACCAACACAAGTGCGAAAAGTGGTTTTTCAACACTAACACAAGTGCGAAAAGTGGTTTTTCAACACTAACACATGTGCGAAAAGTGGTTTTTCAACACTTACACAAGTGCGAAAAGTGGTTTTTCAACAATATCACAAGTGCAAAAAGTGTTTTTCCCACACTAGTACAAGTGCAAAAGTGGTTTCCTGCACCAACACAAGTGCGAAAAGTGGTTTTTCAACACTAACACAAGTGCAAAAAGTGGTTTTTACACACTAATACAAGTGCAAAAGTGGTTACCTGCACCAACACAAGTGCGAAAAGTGGTTTTTCAACACTATCACAAGTGCAAAAAGTGTTTTTTCCACACTAGTACAAGTGCAAAAGTGGTTTCCTGCACCAACACAAGTGCGAAAAGTGGTTTTTCAACACTAACACAAGTGCAAAAAGTGGTTTTTCCACACTAATACAAGTGCAAAAGTGGTTTCCTGCACCAACACAAGTGCGAAAAGTGTTTTTTCAACACTAACACAAGTGCGAAAAGTTGTTTTTCAACACTAACACAAGTGCGAAAAGTGGTTTTTCAACACTAACACAAGTGCGAAAAGTGGTTTTTCCACACTAATACAAGTGCAAAAGTGGTTTCCTGCACCAACACAAGTGCGAAAAGTGGTTTTTCAACACTAACACAAGTGCGAAAAGTGGTTTTTCAACACTAACACAAGTGCGAAAAGTGGTTTTTCAACACTAACACAAGTGCGAAAAGTGTTTTTTCCACACTAATACAAGTGCAAAAGTGGTTACCTGCACCAACACAAGTGCGAAAAGTGTTTTTTCAACACTAACACAAGTGCGAAATGTTGTTTTTCAACACTAACACAAGTGCGAAAAGTGGTTTTTCAACACTAACACAAGTGTGAAAAGTGGTTTTTCCACACTAATACAAGTGCAAAAGTGGTTTCCTGCACCAACACAAGTGCGAAAAGTGGTTTTTCAACACTAACCCAAGTGGGAAAAGTGGTTTTTCAACACTAACACAAGTGCGAAAAGTGGTTTTTCAACACTAACACAAGTGCGAAAAGTGATTTTTCCACACTAATACAAGTGCAAAAGTGGTTTCCTTCACCAACACAAGTGCGAAAAGTGGTTTTTCAACACTAACACAAGTGCGAAAAGTGGTTTTTCAACACCATCACAAGTGCAAAAAGTGTTTTTTCCACACTAGTACAAGTGCAAAAGTGGTTTCCTGCACCAACACAAGTGCGAAAAGTGGTTTTTCAACACTAACACAAGTGCGAAAAGTGGTTTTTCAACACTATCACAAGTGCAAAAAGTGTTTTTTCCACACTAGTACAAGTGCAAAAGTGGTTTCCTGCACCAACACAAGTGCGAAAAGTGGTTTTTCAACACTAACACAAGTGCAAAAAGTGGTTTTTCAACACTAACACATGTGCGAAAAATGGTTTTTCAACACTAACACAAGTGCGAAAAGTGGTTTTTCAACACTATCACAAGTGCAAAAAGTGTTTTTTCCACACTAGTACAAGTGCAAAAGTGGTTTCCTGCACCAACACAAGTGCGAAAAGTGGTTTTTCAACACTAACACAAGTGCAAAAAGTGGTTTTTACACACTAATACAAGTGCAAAAGTGGTTTCCTGCACCAACACAAGTGCGAAAAGTGGTTTTTCAACACTAACACAAGTGCGAAAAGTGGTTTTTCAACACTAACACAAGTGCGAAAAGTGGTTTTTCAACACTAACACAAGTGCGAAAAGTGGTTTTTCCACACTAATACAAGTGCAAAAGTGGTTTCCTGCACCAACACAAGTGCGAAAAGTGGTTTTTCAACACTAACACAAGTGCGAAAAGTGGTTTTTCAACATTAACACAAGTGCGAAAAGTGGTTTTTCCACACTAATACAAGTGCAAAAGTGGTTTCCTGCACCAACACAAGTGCGAAAAGTGGTTTTTCAACACTAACACAAGTGGGAAAAGTGGTTTTTCAACACTAACACAAGTGCGAAAAGTGGTTTTTCAACACTAACACAAGTGCGAAAAGTGTTTTTTCCACACTAATACAAGTGCAAAAGTGGTTTCCTGCACCAACACAAGTGCGAAAAATGGTTTTTCAACACTAACACAAGTGCGAAAAGTGGTTTTCAACACTAACACAAGTGCGAACAGTGGTTTTTCAACACTATCACAAGTGCAAAAAGTGTTTTTTCCACACTACTACAAGTACAAAAGTGGTTTCCTGCACCAACACAAGTGCGAAAAGTGGATTTTCAACACTAACACAAGTGCAAAAAGTGGTTTTTCAACACTAACACAAGTGCGAAAAGTGGTTTTTCCACACTAATACAAGTGCAAAAATGGTTTCCTGCACCAACACAAGTGCGAAAAGTGGTTTTTCAACACTAACACAAGTGCGAAAAGTGGTTTTTCAACACTAACACAAGTGCGAAAAGTGGTTTTTCCACACTAATACAAGTGCAAAAGTGGTTTCCTGCACCAACACAGGTGTGAAAAATGGTTTTTCAACACTAACACAAGTGCGAAAAGTGGTTTTTCAACACTATCACAAGTGCAAAAAGAGTTTTTTCCACACTAGTACAAGTGCAAAAGTGGTTTCCTGCACCAACACAAGTGCGAAAAGTGGATTTTCAACACTAACACAAGTGCAAAAAGTGGGTTTTCAACACTAACACAACTGCGAAAAGTGGTTTTTCCACACTAATACAAGTGCAAAAGTGGTTTCCTGCACCAACACAAGTGTGAAAAGTGGTTTTTCAACACTAACACAAGTGCGAAAAGTGGTTTTTCAACACTATCACAAGTGCAAAAAGTGTTTTTTCCACACCAGTACAAGTGCAAAAGTGGGTTCCTGCACCAACACAAGTGCGAAAAGTGGTTTTTCAACACTAACACAAGTGCAAAAAGTGGTTTTTCCACACTAATACAAGTGCAAAAGTGGTTTCCTGCACCAACACAAGTGCGAAAAGTGTTTTTTCAACACCAACACAAGTGCGAAAAGTGGTTTTTCAACACTAACACAAGTGCAAAAAGTGGTTTTTCCACACTAATACAAGTGCAAAAGTGGTTTCCTGCACCAACACAAGTGCGAAAAGTGTTTTTTCAACACTAACACAAGTGCGAAAAGTTGTTTTTCAACACTAACACAAGTGCGAAAAGTGGTTTTTCAACACTAACACAAGTGCGAAAAGTGGTTTTTCCACACTAATACAAGTGCAAAAGTGGTTTCCTGCACCAACACAAGTGCGAAAAGTGGTTTTTCAACACTAACACAAGTGCGAAAAGTGGTTTTTCAACACTAACACAAGTGCGAAAAGTGGTTTTTCAACACTAACACAAGTGCGAAAAGTGTTTTTTCCACACTAATACAAGTGCAAAAGTGGTTACCTGCACCAACACAAGTGCGAAAAGTGTTTTTTCAACACTAACACAAGTGCGAAATGTTGTTTTTCAACACTAACACAAGTGCGAAAAGTGGTTTTTCAACACTAACACAAGTGTGAAAAGTGGTTTTTCCACACTAATACAAGTGCAAAAGTGGTTTCCTGCACCAACACAAGTGCGAAAAGTGGTTTTTCAACACTAACCCAAGTGGGAAAAGTGGTTTTTCAACACTAACACAAGTGCGAAAAGTGGTTTTTCAACACTAACACAAGTGCGAAAAGTGATTTTTCCACACTAATACAAGTGCAAAAGTGGTTTCCTTCACCAACACAAGTGCGAAAAGTGGTTTTTCAACACTAACACAAGTGCGAAAAGTGGTTTTTCAACACCATCACAAGTGCAAAAAGTGTTTTTTCCACACTAGTACAAGTGCAAAAGTGGTTTCCTGCACCAACACAAGTGCGAAAAGTGGTTTTTCAACACTAACACAAGTGCGAAAAGTGGTTTTTCAACACTATCACAAGTGCAAAAAGTGTTTTTTCCACACTAGTACAAGTGCAAAAGTGGTTTCCTGCACCAACACAAGTGCGAAAAGTGGTTTTTCAACACTAACACAAGTGCAAAAAGTGGTTTTTCAACACTAACACATGTGCGAAAAATGGTTTTTCAACACTAACACAAGTGCGAAAAGTGGTTTTTCAACACTATCACAAGTGCAAAAAGTGTTTTTTCCACACTAGTACAAGTGCAAAAGTGGTTTCCTGCACCAACACAAGTGCGAAAAGTGGTTTTTCAACACTAACACAAGTGCAAAAAGTGGTTTTTACACACTAATACAAGTGCAAAAGTGGTTTCCTGCACCAACACAAGTGCGAAAAGTGGTTTTTCAACACTAACACAAGTGCGAAAAGTGGTTTTTCAACACTAACACAAGTGCGAAAAGTGGTTTTTCAACACTAACACAAGTGCGAAAAGTGGTTTTTCCACACTAATACAAGTGCAAAAGTGGTTTCCTGCACCAACACAAGTGCGAAAAGTGGTTTTTCAACACTAACACAAGTGCGAAAAGTGGTTTTTCAACATTAACACAAGTGCGAAAAGTGGTTTTTCCACACTAATACAAGTGCAAAAGTGGTTTCCTGCACCAACACAAGTGCGAAAAGTGGTTTTTCAACACTAACACAAGTGGGAAAAGTGGTTTTTCAACACTAACACAAGTGCGAAAAGTGGTTTTTCAACACTAACACAAGTGCGAAAAGTGTTTTTTCCACACTAATACAAGTGCAAAAGTGGTTTCCTGCACCAACACAAGTGCGAAAAATGGTTTTTCAACACTAACACAAGTGCGAAAAGTGGTTTTCAACACTAACACAAGTGCGAACAGTGGTTTTTCAACACTATCACAAGTGCAAAAAGTGTTTTTTCCACACTACTACAAGTACAAAAGTGGTTTCCTGCACCAACACAAGTGCGAAAAGTGGATTTTCAACACTAACACAAGTGCAAAAAGTGGTTTTTCAACACTAACACAAGTGCGAAAAGTGGTTTTTCCACACTAATACAAGTGCAAAAATGGTTTCCTGCACCAACACAAGTGCGAAAAGTGGTTTTTCAACACTAACACAAGTGCGAAAAGTGGTTTTTCAACACTAACACAAGTGCGAAAAGTGGTTTTTCCACACTAATACAAGTGCAAAAGTGGTTTCCTGCACCAACACAGGTGTGAAAAATGGTTTTTCAACACTAACACAAGTGCGAAAAGTGGTTTTTCAACACTATCACAAGTGCAAAAAGAGTTTTTTCCACACTAGTACAAGTGCAAAAGTGGTTTCCTGCACCAACACAAGTGCGAAAAGTGGATTTTCAACACTAACACAAGTGCAAAAAGTGGGTTTTCAACACTAACACAACTGCGAAAAGTGGTTTTTCCACACTAATACAAGTGCAAAAGTGGTTTCCTGCACCAACACAAGTGTGAAAAGTGGTTTTTCAACACTAACACAAGTGCGAAAAGTGGTTTTTCAACACTATCACAAGTGCAAAAAGTGTTTTTTCCACACCAGTACAAGTGCAAAAGTGGGTTCCTGCACCAACACAAGTGCGAAAAGTGGTTTTTCAACACTAACACAAGTGCGAAAAGTGGTTTTTCAACACTATCACAAGTGCAAAAAGTGTTTTTTCCACACTAGTACAAGTGCAAAAGTGGGTTCCTGCACCAACACAAGTGCGAAAAGTGGTTTTTCAACACTAACACAAGTGCGAAAAGTGGTTTTTCAACACTAACACATGTGCGAAAAGTGGTTTTTCAACACTAACACAAGTGCGAAAAGTGGTTTTTCAACACTATCACAAGTGCAAAAAGTGTTTTTTCCACACTAGTACAAGTGCAAAAGTGGTTTCCTGCACCAACACAAGTGCGAAAAGTGGTTTTTCAACACTAACACAAGTGCAAAAAGAGATTTTTCCACACTAATACAAGTGCAAAAGTGGTTACCTGCACCAACACAAGTGCGAAAAGTGTTTTTTCAACACTAACACAAGTGCGAAATGTTGTTTTTCAACACTAACACAAGTGCGAAAAGTGGTTTTTCAACACTAACACAAGTGCGAAAAGTGGTTTTTCCACACTAATACAAGTGCAAAAGTGGTTTCCTGCACCAACACAAGTGCGAAAAGTGGTTTTTCAACACTAACACAAGTGGGAAAAGTGGTTTTTCAACACTAACACAAGTGCGAAAAGTGGTTTTTCAACACTAACACAAGTGCGAAAAGTGGTTTTTCAACACTATCACAAGTGCAAAAAGTGTTTTTCCCACACTAGTACAAGTGCAAAAGTGGTTTCCTGCACCAACACAAGTGCGAAAAGTGGTTTTTCAACACTAACACAAGTGCAAAAAGTGGTTTTTACACACTAATACAAGTGCAAAAGTGGTTACCTGCACCAACACAAGTGCGAAAAGTGGTTTTTCAACACTATCACAAGTGCAAAAAGTGTTTTTTCCACACTAGTACAAGTGCAAAAGTGGTTTCCTGCACCAACACAAGTGCGAAAAGTGGTTTTTCAACACTAACACAAGTGCAAAAAGTGGTTTTTCCACACTAATACAAGTGCAAAAGTGGTTTCCTGCACCAACACAAGTGCGAAAAGTGTTTTTTCAACACTAACACAAGTGCGAAAAGTTGTTTTTCAACACTAACACAAGTGCGAAAAGTGGTTTTTCAACACTAACACAAGTGCGAAAAGTGGTTTTTCCACACTAATACAAGTGCAAAAGTGGTTTCCTGCACCAACACAAGTGCGAAAAGTGGTTTTTCAACACTAACACAAGTGCGAAAAGTGGTTTTTCAACACTAACACAAGTGCGAAAAGTGGTTTTTCAACACTAACACAAGTGCGAAAAGTGTTTTTTCCACACTAATACAAGTGCAAAAGTGGTTACCTGCACCAACACAAGTGCGAAAAGTGTTTTTTCAACACTAACACAAGTGCGAAATGTTGTTTTTCAACACTAACACAAGTGCGAAAAGTGGTTTTTCAACACTAACACAGGTGTGAAAAGTGGTTTTTCCACACTAATACAAGTGCAAAAGTGGTTTCCTGCACCAACACAAGTGCGAAAAGTGGTTTTTCAACACTAACCCAAGTGGGAAAAGTGGTTTTTCAACACTAACACAAGTGCGAAAAGTGGTTTTTCAACACTAACACAAGTGCGAAAAGTGATTTTTCCACACTAATACAAGTGCAAAAGTGGTTTCCTTCACCAACACAAGTGCGAAAAGTGGTTTTTCAACACTAACACAAGTGCGAAAAGTGGTTTTTCAACACCATCACAAGTGCAAAAAGTGTTTTTTCCACACTAGTACAAGTGCAAAAGTGGTTTCCTGCACCAACACAAGTGCGAAAAGTGGTTTTTCAACACTAACACAAGTGCGAAAAGTTGTTTTTCAACACTAACACAAGTGCGAAAAGTGGTTTTTCAACACTAACACAAGTGCGAAAAGTGGTTTTTCCACACTAATACAAGTGCAAAAGTGGTTTCCTGCACCAACACAAGTGCGAAAAGTGGTTTTTCAACACTAACACAAGTGCGAAAAGTGGTTTTTCAACACTAACACAAGTGCAAAAAGTGTTTTTTCCACACTAGTACATGTGCAAAAGTGGTTTCCTGCACCAACACAAGTGCGAAAAGTGGTTTTTCAACACTAACACAAGTGCGAAAAGTGGTTTTTCAACACTATCACAAGTGCAAAAAGTGTTTTTTCCACACTAATACAAGTGCAAAAGTGGTTTCCTGCACCAACACAAGTGCGAAAAGTGGTTTTTCAACACTAACACAAGTGCAAAAAGTGGTTTTTCAACACTAACACATGTGCGAAAAGTGGTTTTTCAACACTAACACAAGTGCGAAAAGTGGTTTTTCAACACTATCACAAGTGCAAAAAGTGTTTTTTCCACACTAGTACAAGTGCAAAAGTGGTTTCCTGCACCAACACAAGTGCGAAAAGTGGTTTTTCAACACTAACACAAGTGCAAAAAGTGGTTTTTCCACACTAATACAAGTGCAAAAGTGGTTTCCTGCACCAACACAAGTGCGAAAAGTGGTTTTTCAACACTAACACAAGTGCGAAAAGTGGTTTTTCAACACTAACACAAGTGCGAAAAGTGGTTTTTCAACACTAACACAAGTGCGAAAAGTGGTTTTT
This sequence comes from Myxine glutinosa, assembly GCF_964187855.1. Lineage (NCBI taxonomy): Eukaryota > Metazoa > Chordata > Myxini > Myxiniformes > Myxinidae > Myxine > Myxine glutinosa. The sequence goes on from NW_027616704.1 coordinate 171,291, forward strand.
CAACACTAACACACTAACACAAGTGCGAAAAGTGGTTTTTCAACACTAACACAAGTGCGAAAAGTGGTTTTTCAACACTAACACAAGTGCGAAAAGTGGTTTTTCCACACTAATACAAGTGCAAAAGTGGTTTCCTGCACCAACACAAGTGCGAAAAGTGGTTTTTCAACACTAACACAAGTGCGAAAAGTGGTTTTTCAACACTAACACAAGTGCGAAAAGTGGTTTTTCCACACTAATACAAGTGCGAAAAGTGGTTTTTCAACACTATCACAAGTGCGAAAAGTGGTTTTTCCACACTAATACAAGTGCAAAAGTGGTTTCCTGCACCAACACAAGTGCGAAAAGTGGTTTTTCAACACTAACACAAGTGCGAAAAGTGGTTTTTCAACACTAACACAAGTGCGAAAAGTGGTTTTTCCACACTAATACAAGTGCAAAAGTGGTTTCCTGCACCAACACAAGTGCGAAAAGTGGTTTTTCAACACTAACACAAGTGCGAAAAGTGGTTTTTCAACACTAACACAAGTGCGAAAAGTGTTTTTTCCACACTAATACAAGTGCAAAAGTGGTTTCCTGCACCAACACAAGTGCGAAAAATGGTTTTTCAACACTAACACAAGTGCGAAAAGTGGTTTTCAACACTAACACAAGTGCGAACAGTGGTTTTTCAACACTATCACAAGTGCAAAAAGTGTTTTTCCACACTAATACAAGTGCAAAAGTGGTTTCCTGCACCAACACAAGTGCGAAAAGTGGATTTTCAACACTAACACAAGTGCAAAAAGTGGTTTTTCAACACTAACACAAGTGCGAAAAGTGGTTTTTCCACACTAATACAAGTGCAAAAGTGGTTTCCTGCACCAACACAAGTGCGAAAAGTGGTTTTTCAACACTACCACAAGTGCGAAAAGTGGTTTTTCAACACTAACACAAGTGCGAAAAGTGGTTTTTCCACACTAATACAAGTGCAAAAGTGGTTTCCTGCACCAACACAAGTGCGAAAAGTGGTTTTTCAACACTAACACAAGTGCGAAAAGTGGTTTTTCAACACTAACACAAGTGCGAAAAGTGGTTTTTCCACACTAATACAAGTGCAAAAGTGGTTTCCTGCACCAACACAGGTGTGAAAAATGGTTTTTCAACACTAACACAAGTGCGAAAAGTGGTTTTTCAACACTATCACAAGTGCAAAAAGAGTTTTTTCCACACTAGTACAAGTGCAAAAGTGGTTTCCTGCACCAACACAAGTGCGAAAAGTGGATTTTCAACACTAACACAAGTGCAAAAAGTGGGTTTTCAACACTATCACAAGTGCAAAAAGTGTTTTTTCCACACTAGTACAAGTGCAAAAGTGGTTTCCTGCACCAACACAAGTGCGAAAAGTGGTTTTTCAACACTAACACAAGTGCGAAAAGTGGTTTTTCAACACTATCACAAGTGCAAAAAGTGTTTTTTCCACACTAATACAAGTGCAAAAGTGGTTTCCTGCACTAACACGAGTGCGAAAAGTGGTTTTTCAACACTAACACAAGTGCGAAAAGTGGTTTTTCAACACTAACACATGTGCGAAAAGTGGTTTTTCAACACTAACACAAGTGCGAAAAGTGGTTTTTCAACACTATCACAAGTGCAAAAAGTGTTTTTCCCACACTAGTACAAGTGCAAAAGTGGTTTCCTGCACCAACACAAGTGCGAAAAGTGGTTTTTCAACACTAACACAAGTGCAAAAAGTGGTTTTTACACACTAATACAAGTGCAAAAGTGGTTACCTGCACCAACACAAGTGCGAAAAGTGGTTTTTCAACACTATCACAAGTGCAAAAAGTGTTTTTTCCACACTAGTACAAGTGCAAAAGTGGTTTCCTGCACCAACACAAGTGCGAAAAGTGGTTTTTCAACACTAACACAAGTGCAAAAAGTGGTTTTTCCACACTAATACAAGTGCAAAAGTGGTTTCCTGCACCAACACAAGTGCGAAAAGTGTTTTTTCAACACTAACACAAGTGCGAAAAGTTGTTTTTCAACACTAACACAAGTGCGAAAAGTGGTTTTTCAACACTAACACAAGTGCGAAAAGTGGTTTTTCCACACTAATACAAGTGCAAAAGTGGTTTCCTGCACCAACACAAGTGCGAAAAGTGGTTTTTCAACACTAACACAAGTGCGAAAAGTGGTTTTTCAACACTAACACAAGTGCGAAAAGTGGTTTTTCAACACTAACACAAGTGTGAAAAGTGTTTTTTCCACACTAATACAAGTGCAAAAGTGGTTACCTGCACCAACACAAGTGCGAAAAGTGTTTTTTCAACACTAACACAAGTGCGAAATGTTGTTTTTCAACACTAACACAAGTGCGAAAAGTGGTTTTTCAACACTAACACAAGTGTGAAAAGTGGTTTTTCCACACTAATACAAGTGCAAAAGTGGTTTCCTGCACCAACACAAGTGCGAAAAGTGGTTTTTCAACACTAACCCAAGTGGGAAAAGTGGTTTTTCAACACTAACACAAGTGCGAAAAGTGGTTTTTCAACACTAACACAAGTGCGAAAAGTGATTTTTCCACACTAATACAAGTGCAAAAGTGGTTTCCTTCACCAACACAAGTGCGAAAAGTGGTTTTTCAACACTAACACAAGTGCGAAAAGTGGTTTTTCAACACCATCACAAGTGCAAAAAGTGTTTTTTCCACACTGGTACAAGTGCAAAAGTGGTTTCCTGCACCAACACAAGTGCGAAAAGTGGTTTTTCAACACTAACACAAGTGCGAAAAGTGGTTTTTCAACACTATCACAAGTGCAAAAAGTGTTTTTTCCACACTAGTACAAGTGCAAAAGTGGTTTCCTGCACCAACACAAGTGCGAAAAGTGGTTTTTCAACACTAACACAAGTGCAAAAAGTGGTTTTTCAACACTAACGCATGTGCGAAAAGTGGTTTTTCAACACTAACACAAGTGCGAAAAGTGGTTTTTCAACACTATCACAAGTGCAAAAAGTGTTTTTTCCACACTAGTACAAGTGCAAAAGTGGTTTCCTGCACCAACACAAGTGCGAAAAGTGGTTTTTCAACACTAACACAAGTGCAAAAAGTGGTTTTTACACACTAATACAAGTGCAAAAGTGGTTTCCTGCACCAACACAAGTGCGAAAAGTGGTTTTTCAACACTAACACAAGTGCGAAAAGTGGTTTTTCAACACTAACACAAGTGCGAAAAGTGGTTTTTCAACACTAACACAAGTGCGAAAAGTGGTTTTTCCACACTAATACAAGTGCAAAAGTGGTTTCCTGCACCAACACAAGTGCGAAAAGTGGTTTTTCAACACTAACACAAGTGCGAAAAGTGGTTTTTCAACATTAACACAAGTGCGAAAAGTGGTTTTTCCACACTAATACAAGTGCAAAAGTGGTTTCCTGCACCAACACAAGTGCGAAAAGTGGTTTTTCAACACTAACACAAGTGGGAAAAGTGGTTTTTCAACACTAACACAAGTGCGAAAAGTGGTTTTTCAACACTAACACAAGTGCGAAAAGTGTTTTTTCCACACTAATACAAGTGCAAAAGTGGTTTCCTGCACCAACACAAGTGCGAAAAATGGTTTTTCAACACTAACACAAGTGCGAAAAGTGGTTTTCAACACTAACACAAGTGCGAACAGTGGTTTTTCAACACTATCACAAGTGCAAAAAGTGTTTTTTCCACACTACTACAAGTACAAAAGTGGTTTCCTGCACCAACACAAGTGCGAAAAGTGGATTTTCAACACTAACACAAGTGCGAAAAGTGGTTTTTCCACACTAATACAAGTGCAAAAGTGGTTTCCTGCACCAACACAAGTGCGAAAAGTGGTTTTTCAACACTAACACAAGTGCGAAAAGTGGTTTTTCAACACTAACACAAGTGCGAAAAGTGGTTTTTCCACACTAATACAAGTGCAAAAGTGGTTTCCTGCACTAACACAAGTGCGAAAAGTGGTTTTTCAACACTAACACAAGTGGGAAAAGTGGTTTTTCAACACTAACACAAGTGCGAAAAGTGGTTTTTCAACACTAACACAAGTGCGAAAAGTGTTTTTTCCACACTAATACAAGTGCAAAAGTGGTTTCCTGCACCAACACAAGTGCGAAAAGTGGTTTTTCAACACTAACACAAGTGCGAAAAGTGGTTTTTCAACACTAACACAAGTGCGAAAAGTGGTTTTTCAACACTATCACAAGTGCATAAAGTGTTTTTTCCACACTAATACAAGTGCAAAAGTGGTTTCCTGCACCAACACAAGTGCGAAAAGTGGATTTTCAACACTAACACAAGTGCAAAAAGTGGTTTTTCAACACTAACACAAGTGCGAAAACTGGTTTTTCCACACTAATACAAGTGCAAAAGTGGTTTCCTGCACCAACAGAAGTGCGAAAAGTGGTTTTTCAACACTAACACAAGTGCGAAAAGTGTTTTTTCCACACTAGTACAAGTGCAAAAGTGGGTTCCTGCACCAACACAAGTGCGAAAAGTGGTTTTTCAACACTAACACAAGTGCGAAAAGTGGTTTTTCAACACTAACACATGTGCGAAAAGTGGTTTTTCAACACTAACACAAGTGCGAAAAGTGGTTTTTCAACACTATCACAAGTGCAAAAAGTGTTTTTTCCACACTAGTACAAGTGCAAAAGTGGTTTCCTGCACCAACACAAGTGCGAAAAGTGGTTTTTCAACACTAACACAAGTGCAAAAAGTGATTTTTCCACACTAATACAAAGTGCAAAAGTGGTTACCTGCACCAACACAAGTGCGAAAAGTGTTTTTTCAACACTAACACAAGTGCGAAATGTTGTTTTTCAACACTAACACAAGTGCGAAAAGTGGTTTTTCAACACTAACACAAGTGTGAAAAGTGGTTTTTCCACACTAATACAAGTGCAAAAGTGGTTTCGTTCACCAACACAAGTGCGAAAAGTGGTTTTTCAACACTAACACAAGTGCGAAAAGTGATTTTTCAACACTAACACAAGTGTGAAAAGTGGTTTTTCCACACTAATACAAGTGCAAAAGTGGTTTCCTGCACCAACACAAGTGCGAAAAGTGGTTTTTCAACACTAACACAAGTGGGAAAAGTGGTTTTTCAACACTAACACAAGTGCGAAAAGTGGTTTTTCAACACTAACACAAGTGCGAAAAGTGTTTTTTCCACACTAATACAAGTGCAAAAGTGGTTTCCTGCACCAACACAAGTGCGAAAAGTGGTTTTTCAACACTAACACAAGTGCGAAAAGTGGTTTTTCAACACTAACACAAGTGCGAAAAGTGGTTTTTCAACACTATCACAAGTGCAAAAAGTGTATTTTCCACACTAATACAAGTGCAAAAGTGGTTTCCTGCACCAACACAAGTGCGAAAAGTTGATTTTCAACACTAACACAAGTGCAAAAAGTGGTTTTTCAACACTAACACAAGTGCGAAAAGTGGTTTTTCCACACTAATACAAGTGCAAAAGTGGTTTCCTGCACCAACACAAGTGCGAAAAGTGGTTTTTCAACACTACCACAAGTGCGAAAAGTGGGTTTTCAACACTAACACAAGTGCGAAAAGTGGTTTTTCCACACGAATACAAGTGCAAAAGTGGTTTCCTGCACCAACACAAGTGTGAAAAATGGTTTTTCAACACTAACACAAGTGCAAAAAGTGGTTTTTCAACACTATCACAAGTGCAAAAAGAGTTTTTTCCACACTAGTACAAGTGCAAAAGTGGTTTCCTGCACCAACACAAGTGCGAAAAGTGGATTTTCAACACTAACATAAGTGCAAAAAGTGGGTTTTCAACACTAACACAAGTGCGAAAAGTGGTTTTTCCACACTAATACAAGTGCAAAGGTGGTTTCCTGCACCAACACAAGTGCGAAAAGTTGTTTTTCAACACTAACACAAGTGCGAAAAGTGGTTTTTCAACACTAACACAAGTGCGAAAAGTGGTTTTTCAACACTAACACAAGTGCGAAAAGTGGTTTTTCCACACTAATACAAGTGCAAAAGTGGTTTCCTGCACCAACACAAGTGTGAAAAATTGTTTTTCAACACTAACACAAGTGCGAAAAGTGGTTTTTCAACACTATCACAAGTGCAAAAAGAGTTTTTTCCACACTAGTACAAGTGCAAAAGTGGTTTCCTGCACCAACACAAGTGCGAAAAGTGGATTTTCAACACTAACACAAGTGCAAAAAGTGGGTTTTCAACACTAACATAAGTGCGAAAAGTGGTTTTCCACACTAATACAAGTGCAAAAGTGGTTTCCTGCACCAACACAAGTGCGAAAAGTGGTTTTTCAACACTAACACAAGTGGGAAAAGTGGTTTTTCAACACTAACACAAGTGCGAAAAGTGGTTTTTCAACACTAACACAAGTGCGAAAAGTGTTTTTTCCACACTAATACAAGTGCAAAAGTGGTTTCCTGCACCAACACAAGTGCGAAAAGTGGTTTTTCAACACTAACACAAGTGCGAAAAGTGGTTTTTCAACACTAACACAAGTGCGAAAAGTGGTTTTTCAACACTATCACAAGTGCATAAAGTGTTTTTTCCACACTAATACAAGTGCAAAAGTGGTTTCCTGCACCAACACAAGTGTGAAAAGTGGATTTTCAACACTAACACAAGTGCAAAAAGTGGTTTTTCAACACTAACACAAGTGCGAAAACTGGTTTTTCCACACTAATACAAGTGCAAAAGTGGTTTCCTGCACCAACAGAAGTGCGAAAAGTGGTTTTTCAACACTAACACAAGTGCGAAAAGTGGTTTTTCAACACTAACACAAGTGCGAAAAGTGGTTTTTCCACACGAATACAAGTGCAAAAGTGGTTTCCTGCACCAACACAAGTGCGAAAAGTGGTTTTTCAACACTAACACAAGTGCAAAAAGTGGTTTTTCAACACTAACACAAGTGCGAAAAGTGGTTTTTCCACACTAATACAAGTGCAAAAATGGTTTCCTGCACCAACACAAGTGTGAAAAATGGTTTTTCAACACTAACACAAGTGCGAAAAGTGGTTTTTCAACACTATCACAAGTGCAAAAAGAGTTTTTTCCACACTAGTACAAGTGCAAAAGTGGTTTCCTGCACCAACACAAGTGCGAAAAGTGGATTTTCAACACTAACACAAATGCAAAAAGTGGGTTTTCAACACTAACACAAGTGCGAAAAGTGGTTTTTCCACACTAATACAAGTGCAAAAGTGGTTTCCTGCACCAACACAAGTGCGAAAAGTGGTTTTTCAACACTAACACAAGTGCGAAAAGTGGTTTTTCAACACTAACACAAGTGCGAAAAGTGGTTTTTCCAGACTAATACAAGTGCAAAAGTGGCTTCCTGCACCAACACAAGTGCAAAAAGTGGTTTTTCAACACTAACACAAGTGCGAAAAGTGGTTTTTCAACACTAACACAAGTGCGAAAAGTGGTTTTTCAACACTATCACAAGTGCAAAAAGTGTTTTTTCCACACTAAAGAAGTGCAAAAGTGGTTTCCTGCCCCAACACAAGTGCGAAAAGTGGTTTTTCAACACTAACACAAGTGTGAAAAGTGGTTTTTCAACACTAACACATGTGCGAAAAGTGGTTTTTCAACACTAAGACAAGTGCAAAAAGTGGTTTTTCAACACTATCACAAGTGCAAAAAGTGTTTTTTCAACACTAACACAAGTGCAAAAGTGGTTTTTCAACACTAACACATGTGCGAAAAGTGGTTTTTCAACACTAACACAAGTGCAAAAAGTGGTTTTTCAACACTAACACAAGTGCAAAAAGTGGTTTTTCCACACTAATACAAGTGCAAAAGTGGTTTCCTGCACCAACACAAGTGCGAAAAGTGGTTTTTCAACACTAACACAAGTGCGAAAAGTGGTTTTTCAACACTAACACAAGTGCAAAAAGTGGTTTTTCAACACTAACACAAGTGCGAAAAGTGGTTTTTCCACACTAATACAAGTGCAAAAGTGGTTTCCTGCACCAACACAAGTGTGAAAAGTGGTTTTTCAACACTAACACAAGTGCGAAAAGTGGTTTTTCAACACTAACACAAGTGCGAAAAGTGGTTTTTCCACACTAATACAAGTGCAAAAGTGGTTTCCTGCACTAACACAAGTGCGAAAAGTGATTTTTCAACACTAACACAAGTGGGAAAAGTGGTTTTTCAACACTAACACAAGTGCGGAAAGTGGTTTTTCAACACTAACACAAGTGCGAAAAGTGTTTTTTCCACACTAATACAAGTGCAAAAGTGGTTTCCTGCACCAACACAAGTGCGAAAAGTGGTTTTTCAACACTAACACAAGTGCGAAAAGTGGTTTTTCAACACTAACACAAGTGCGAAAAGTGGTTTTTCAACACTATCACAAGTGCATAAAGTGTTTTTTCCACACTAATACAAGTGCAAAAGTGGTTTCCTGCACCAACACAAGTGCGAAAAGTGGATTTTCAACACTAACACAAGTGCAAAAAGTGGTTTTTCAACACTAACACAAGTGCGAAAACGGGTTTTTCCACACTAATACAAGTGCAAAAGTGGTTTCCTGCACCAACAGAAGTGCGAAAAGTGGTTTTTCAACACTAACACAAGTGCGAAAAGTGGTTTTTCAACACGAACACAAGTGCGAAAAGTGGTTTTTCCACACGAATGCAAGTGCAAAAGTGGTTTCCTGCACCAACACAAGTGCGAAAAGTGTTTTTTCAACACTAACACAAGTGCGAAAAGTGGTTTTTCAACACTAACACTAGTGCGAAAAGTGGTTTTTCCACACTAATACAAGTGCAAAAATGGTTTCCTGCACCAACACAAGTGTGAAAAATGGTTTTTCAACACTAACACAAGTGCGAAAAGTGGTTTTTCAACACTATCACAAGTGCAAAAAGTGTTTTTTCCACACTAGTACAAGTGCAAAAGTGGTTTCCTGCACCAACACAAGTGCGAAAAGTGGTTTTTCAACACTAACACAAGTGCGAAAAGTGGTTTTTCAACACTAACACATGTGCGAAAAGTGGTTTTTCAACACTAACACAAGTGCGAAAAGTGGTTTTTCAACACTATCACAAGTGCAAAAAGTGTTTTTCCCACACTAGTACAAGTGCAAAAGTGGTTTCCTGCACCAACACAAGTGCGAAAAGTGGTTTTTCAACATTAACACAAGTGGGAAAAGTGGTTTTTCAACACTAACAAGTGCGAAAAGTGGTTTTTCAACACTAACACAAGTGCGAAAAGTGTTTTTTCCACACTAATACAAGTGCAAAAGTGGTTTCCTGCACCAACACAAGTGCGAAAAGTGGTTTTTCAACACTAACACAAGTGCGAAAAGTGGTTTTTCAACACTATCACAAGTGCAAAAAGTGTTTTTTCCACACTAATACAAGTGCAAAAGTGGTTTCCTGCACCAACACAAGTGCGAAAAGTGGTTTTTCAACACTAACACAAGTGCAAAAAGTGGTTTTTCAACACTAACACATGTGCGAAAAGTGGTTTTTCAACACTAACACAAGTGCGAAAAGTGGTTTTTCAACACTATCACAAGTGCAAAAAGTGTTTTTTCCACACTAGTACAAGTGCAAAAGTGGTTTCCTGCACCAACACAAGTGCGAAAAGTGGTTTTTCAACACTAACACAAGTGCGAAAAGTGGTTTTTCAACACTAACACAAGTGCAAAAAGTGGTTTTTCAACACTAACACAAGTGCGAAAAGTGGTTTTTCCACACTAATACAAGTGCAAAAGTGGTTTCCTGCACCAACACAAGTGCGAAAAGTGGTTTTTCAACACTAACACAAGTGCGAAAAGTGGTTTTTCAACACTAACACAAGTGCGAAAAGTGGTTTTTCCACACTAATACAAGTGCAAAAGTGGTTTCCTGCACTAACACAAGTGCGAAAAGTGGTTTTTCAACACTAACACAAGTGGGAAAAGTGGTTTTTCAACACTAACACAAGTGCGAAAAGTGGTTTTTCAACACTAACACAAGTGCGAAAAGTGTTTTTTCCACACTAATACAAGTGCAAAAGTGGTTTCCTGCACCAACACAAGTGCGAAAAGTGGTTTTTCAACACTAACACAAGTGCGAAAAGTGGTTTTTCAACACTAACACAAGTGCGAAAAGTGGTTTTTCAACACTATCACAAGTGCATAAAGTGTTTTTTCCACACTAATACAAGTGCAAAAGTGGTTTCCTGCACCAACACAAGTGCGAAAAGTGGATTTTCAACACTAACACAAGTGCAAAAAGTGGTTTTTCAACACTAACACAAGTGCGAAAACTGGTTTTTCCACACTAATACAAGTGCAAAAGTGGTTTCCTGCACCAACAGAAGTGCGAAAAGTGGTTTTTCAACACTAACACAAGTGCGAAAAGTGGTTTTTCAACACGAACACAAGTGCGAAAAGTGGTTTTTCCACACGAATGCAAGTGCAAAAGTGGTTTCCTGCACCAACACAAGTGCGAAAAGTGGTTTTTCAACACTAACACAAGTGCGAAAAGTGGTTTTTCAACACTAACACTAGTGCGAAAAGTGGTTTTTCCACACTAATACAAGTGCAAAAATGGTTTCCTGCACCAACACAAGTGTGAAAAATGGTTTTTCAACACTAACACAAGTGCAAAAAGTGGTTTTTCAACACTATCACAAGTGCAAAAAGTGTTTTTTCCACACTAGTACAAGTGCAAAAGTGGTTTCCTGCACCAACACAAGTGCGAAAAGTGGTTTTTCAACACTAACACAAGTGCGAAAAGTGGTTTTTCAACACTAACACATGTGCGAAAAGTGGTTTTTCAACACTAACACAAGTGCGAAAAGTGGTTTTTCAACACTATCACAAGTGCAAAAAGTGTTTTTCCCACACTAGTACAAGTGCAAAAGTGGTTTCCTGCACCAACACAAGTGCGAAAAGTGGTTTTTCAACATTAACACAAGTGGGAAAAGTGGTTTTTCAACACTAACAAGTGCGAAAAGTGGTTTTTCAACACTAACACAAGTGCGAAAAGTGTTTTTTCCACACTAATACAAGTGCAAAAGTGGTTTCCTGCACCAACACAAGTGCGAAAAGTGGTTTTTCAACACTAACACAAGTGCGAAAAGTGGTTTTTCAACACTAACACAAGTGCGAAAAGTGGTTTTTCCACACTAATACAAGTGCAAAAGTGGTTTCCTGCACCAACACAAGTGCGAAAAGTGTTTTTTCAACACTAACACAAGTGCGAAAAGTTGTTTTTCAACACTAACACAAGTGCGAAAAGTGGTTTTTCAACACTAACACAAGTGCGAAAAGTGGTTTTTCCACACTAATACAAGTGCAAAAGTGGTTTCCTGCACCAACACAAGTGCGGAAAGTGGTTTTTCAACACTAACACAAGTGCGAAAAGTGGTTTTTCAACACTAACACAAGTGCGAAAAGTGGTTTTTCAACACTAACACAAGTGCGAAAAGTGTTTTTTCCACACTAATACAAGTGCAAAAGTGGTTACCTGCACCAACACAAGTGCGAAAAGTGTTTTTTCAACACTAACACAAGTGCGAAATGTTGTTTTTCAACACTAACACAAGTGCGAAAAGTGGTTTTTCAACACTAACACAAGTGTGAAAAGTGGTTTTTCCACACTAATACAAGTGCAAAAGTGGTTTCCTGCACCAACACAAGTGCGAAAAGTGGTTTTTCAACACTAACACAAGTGGGAAAAGTGGTTTTTCAACACTAACACAAGTGCGAAAAGTGGTTTTTCAACACTAACACAAGTGCGAAAAGTGATTTTTCCACACTAATACAAGTGCAAAAGTGGTTTCCTTCACCAACACAAGTGCGAAAAGTGGTTTTTCAACACTAACACAAGTGCAAAAAGTGGTTTTTCAACACTAACACAAGTGCGAAAAGTGGTTTTTCCACACTAATACAAGTGCAAAAATGGTTTCCTGCACCAACACAAGTGCGAAAAGTGGTTTTTCAACACTAACACAAGTGCGAAAAGTGGTTTTTCAACACTAACACAAGTGCGAAAAGTGGTTTTTCCACACTAATACAAGTGCAAAAGTGGTTTCCTGCACCAACACAGGTGTGAAAAATGGTTTTTCAACACTAACACAAGTGCGAAAAGTGGTTTTTCAACACTATCACAAGTGCAAAAAGAGTTTTTTCCACACTAGTACAAGTGCAAAAGTGGTTTCCTGCACCAACACAAGTGCGAAAAGTGGATTTTCAACACTAACACAAGTGCAAAAAGTGGGTTTTCAACACTAACACAACTGCGAAAAGTGGTTTTTCCACACTAATACAAGTGCAAAAGTGGTTTCCTGCACCAACACAAGTGTGAAAAGTGGTTTTTCAACACTAACACAAGTGCGAAAAGTGGTTTTTCAACACTATCACAAGTGCAAAAAGTGTTTTTTCCACACTAGTACAAGTGCAAAAGTGGGTTCCTGCACCAACACAAGTGCGAAAAGTGGTTTTTCAACACTAACACAAGTGCGAAAAGTGGTTTTTCAACACTATCACAAGTGCAAAAAGTGTTTTTTCCACACTAGTACAAGTGCAAAAGTGGGTTCCTGCACCAACACAAGTGCGAAAAGTGGTTTTTCAACACTAACACAAGTGCGAAAAGTGGTTTTTCAACACTAACACATGTGCGAAAAGTGGTTTTTCAACACTAACACAAGTGCGAAAAGTGGTTTTTCAACACTATCACAAGTGCAAAAAGTGTTTTTTCCACACTAGTACAAGTGCAAAAGTGGTTTCCTGCACCAACACAAGTGCGAAAAGTGGTTTTTCAACACTAACACAAGTGCAAAAAGTGATTTTTCCACACTAATACAAGTGCAAAAGTGGTTACCTGCACCAACACAAGTGCGAAAAGTGTTTTTTCAACACTAACACAAGTGCGAAATGTTGTTTTTCAACACTAACACAAGTGCGAAAAGTGGTTTTTCAACACTAACACAAGTGTGAAAAGTGGTTTTTCCACACTAATACAAGTGCAAAAGTGGTTTCGTTCACCAACACAAGTGCGAAAAGTGTTTTTTCAACACTAACACAAGTGCGAAAAGTGATTTTTCAACACTAACACAAGTGCGAAAAGTGGTTTTTCCACACTAATACAAGTGCAAAAGTGGTTTCCTGCACCAACACAAGTGCGAAAAGTGGTTTTTCAACACTAACACAAGTGGGAAAAGTGGTTTTTCAACACTAACACAAGTGCGAAAAGTGGTTTTTCAACACTAACACAAGTGCGAAAAGTGTTTTTTCCACACTAATACAAGTGCAAAAGTGGTTTCCTGCACCAACACAAGTGCGAAAAGTGGTTTTTCAACACTAACACAAGTGCGAAAAGTGGTTTTTCAACACTAACACAAGTGCGAAAAGTGGTTTTTCAACACTATCACAAGTGCAAAAAGTGTATTTTCCACACTAATACAAGTGCAAAAGTGGTTTCCTGCACCAACACAAGTGCGAAAAGTTGATTTTCAACACTAACACAAGTGCAAAAAGTGGTTTTTCAACACTAACACAAGTGCGAAAAGTGGTTTTTCCACACTAATACAAGTGCAAAAGTGGTTTCCTGCACCAACACAAGTGCGAAAAGTGGTTTTTCAACACTACCACAAGTGCGAAAAGTGGGTTTTCAACACTAACACAAGTGCGAAAAGTGGTTTTTCCACACGAATACAAGTGCAAAAGTGGTTTCCTGCACCAACACAAGTGTGAAAAATGGTTTTTCAACACTAACACAAGTGCAAAAAGTGGTTTTTCAATACTATCACAAGTGCAAAAAGAGTTTTTTCCACACTAGTACAAGTGCAAAAGTGGTTTCCTGCACCAACACAAGTGCGAAAAGTGGATTTTCAACACTAACATAAGTGCAAAAAGTGGGTTTTCAACACTAACACAAGTGCGAAAAGTGGTTTTTCCACACTAATACAAGTGCAAAGGTGGTTTCCTGCACCAACACAAGTGCGAAAAGTTGTTTTTCAACACTAACACAAGTGCGAAAAGTGGTTTTTCAACACTAACACAAGTGCGAAAAGTGGTTTTTCAACACTAACACAAGTGCGAAAAGTGGTTTTTCCACACTAATACAAGTGCAAAAGTGGTTTCCTGCACCAACACAAGTGTGAAAAATTGTTTTTCAACACTAACACAAGTGCGAAAAGTGGTTTTTCAACACTATCACAAGTGCAAAAAGAGTTTTTTCCACACTAGTACAAGTGCAAAAGTGGTTTCCTGCACCAACACAAGTGCGAAAAGTGGATTTTCAACACTAACACAAGTGCAAAAAGTGGGTTTTCAACACTAACATAAGTGCGAAAAGTGGTTTTCCACACTAATACAAGTGCAAAAGTGGTTTCCTGCACCAACACAAGTGCGAAAAGTGGTTTTTCAACACTAACACAAGTAGGAAAAGTGGTTTTTCAACACTAACACAAGTGCGAAAAGTGGTTTTTCAACACTAACACAAGTGCGAAAAGTGTTTTTTCCACACTAATACAAGTGCAAAAGTGGTTTCCTGCACCAACACAAGTGCGAAAAGTGGTTTTTCAACACTAACACAAGTGCGAAAAGTGGTTTTTCAACACTAACACAAGTGCGAAAAGTGGTTTTTCAACACTATCACAAGTGCATAAAGTGTTTTTTCCACACTAATACAAGTGCAAAAGTGGTTTCCTGCACCAACACAAGTGTGAAAAGTGGATTTTCAACACTAACACAAGTGCAAAAAGTGGTTTTTCAACACTAACACAAGTGCGAAAACTGGTTTTTCCACACTAATACAAGTGCAAAAGTGGTTTCCTGCACCAACAGAAGTGCGAAAAGTGGTTTTTCAACACTAACACAAGTGCGAAAAGTGGTTTTTCAACACTAACACAAGTGCGAAAAGTGGTTTTTCCACACGAATACAAGTGCAAAAGTGGTTTCCTGCACCAACACAAGTGCGAAAAGTGGTTTTTCAACACTAACACAAGTGCAAAAAGTGGTTTTTCAACACTAACACAAGTGCGAAAAGTGGTTTTTCCACACTAATACAAGTGCAAAAATGGTTTCCTGCACCAACACAAGTGTGAAAAATGGTTTTTCAACACTAACACAAGTGCGAAAAGTGGTTTTTCAACACTATCACAAGTGCAAAAAGAGTTTTTTCCACACTAGTACAAGTGCAAAAGTGGTTTCCTGCACCAACACAAGTGCGAAAAGTGGATTTTCAACACTAACACAAATGCAAAAAGTGGGTTTTCAACACTAACACAAGTGCGAAAAGTGGTTTTTCCACACTAATACAAGTGCAAAAGTGGTTTCCTGCACCAACACAAGTGCGAAAAGTGGTTTTTCAACACTAACACAAGTGCGAAAAGTGGTTTTTCAACACTAACACAAGTGCGAAAAGTGGTTTTTCCAGACTAATACAAGTGCAAAAGTGGCTTCCTGCACCAACACAAGTGCAAAAAGCGGTTTTTCAACACTAACACAAGTGCGAAAAGTGGTTTTTCAACACTAACACAAGTGCGAAAAGTGGTTTTTCAACACTATCACAAGTGCAAAAAGTGTTTTTTCCACACTAAAGAAGTGCAAAAGTGGTTTCCTGCCCCAACACAAGTGCGAAAAGTGGTTTTTCAACACTAACACAAGTGTGAAAAGTGGTTTTTCAACACTAACACATGTGCGAAAAGTGGTTTTTCAACACTAAGACAAGTGCAAAAAGTGGTTTTTCAACACTATCACAAGTGCAAAAAGTGTTTTTTCAACACTAACACAAGTGCAAAAGTGGTTTTTCAACACTAACACATGTGCGAAAAGTGGTTTTTCAACACTAACACAAGTGCAAAAAGTGGTTTTTCAACACTAACACAAGTGCAAAAAGTGGTTTTTCCACACTAATACAAGTGCAAAAGTGGTTTCCTGCACCAACACAAGTGCGAAAAGTGGTTTTTCAACACTAACACAAGTGCGAAAAGTGGTTTTTCAACACTAACACAAGTGCAAAAAGTCGTTTTTCAACACTAACACAAGTGCGAAAAGTGGTTTTTCCACACTATCACAAGTGCAAAAAGTGTTTTTTCCACACTAATACAAGTGCAAAAGTGGTTACCTGCACCAACACAAGTGCGAAAAGTGTTTTTTCAACACTAACACAAGTGCGAAATGTTGTTTTTCAACACTAACACAAGTGCGAAAAGTGGTTTTTCAACACTAACACAAGTGTGAAAAGTGGTTTTTCCACACTAATACAAGTGCAAAAGTGGTTTCCTGCACCAACACAAGTGCGAAAAGTGGTTTTTCAACACTAACACAAGTGGGAAAAGTGGTTTTTCAACACTAACACAAGTGCGAAAAGTGGTTTTTCAACACTAACACAAGTGCGATAAGTGATTTTTCCACACTAATACAAGTGCAAAAGTGGTTTCCTTCACCAACACAAGTGCGAAAAGTGGTTTTTCAACACTAACACAAGTGCAAAAAGTGGTTTTTCAACACTAACACAAGTGCGAAAAGTGGTTTTTCCACACTAATACAAGTGCAAAAATGGTTTCCTGCACCAACACAAGTGCGAAAAGTGGTTTTTCAACACTAACACAAGTGCGAAAAGTGGTTTTTCAACACTAACACAAGTGCGAAAAGTGGTTTTTCCACACTAATACAAGTGCAAAAGTGGTTTCCTGCACCAACACAGGTGTGAAAAATGGTTTTTCAACACTAACACAAGTGCGAAAAGTGGTTTTTCAACACTATCACAAGTGCAAAAAGAGTTTTTTCCACACTAGTACAAGTGCAAAAGTGGTTTCCTGCACCAACACAAGTGCGAAAAGTGGATTTTCAACACTAACACAAGTGCAAAAAGTGGGTTTTCAACACTAACACAACTGCGAAAAGTGGTTTTTCCACACTAATACAAGTGCAAAAGTGGTTTCCTGCACCAACACAAGTGTGAAAAGTGGTTTTTCAACACTAACACAAGTGCGAAAAGTGGTTTTTCAACACTATCACAAGTGCAAAAAGTGTTTTTTCCACACTAGTACAAGTGCAAAAGTGGGTTCCTGCACCAACACAAGTGCGAAAAGTGGTTTTTCAACACTAACACAAGTGCGAAAAGTGGTTTTTCAACACTATCACAAGTGCAAAAAGTGTTTTTTCCACACTAGTACAAGTGCAAAAGTGGGTTCCTGCACCAACACAAGTGCGAAAAGTGGTTTTTCAACACTAACACAAGTGCGAAAAGTGGTTTTTCAACACTAACACATGTGCGAAAAGTGGTTTTTCAACACTAACACAAGTGCGAAAAGTGGTTTTTCAACACTATCACAAGTGCAAAAAGTGTTTTTTCCACACTAGTACAAGTGCAAAAGTGGTTTCCTGCACCAACACAAGTGCGAAAAGTGGTTTTTCAACACTAACACAAGTGCAAAAAGTGATTTTTCCACACTAATACAAGTGCAAAAGTGGTTACCTGCACCAACACAAGTGCGAAAAGTGTTTTTTCAACACTAACACAAGTGCGAAATGTTGTTTTTCAACACTAACACAAGTGCGAAAAGTGGTTTTTCAACACTAACACAAGTGTGAAAAGTGGTTTTTCCACACTAATACAAGTGCAAAAGTGGTTTCGTTCACCAACACAAGTGCGAAAAGTGGTTTTTCAACACTAACACAAGTGCGAAAAGTGATTTTTCAACACTAACACAAGTGCGAAAAGTGGTTTTTCCACACTAATACAAGTGCAAAAGTGGTTTCCTGCACCAACACAAGTGCGAAAAGTGGTTTTTCAACACTAACACAAGTGGGAAAAGTGGTTTTTCAACACTAACACAAGTGCGAAAAGTGGTTTTTCAACACTAACACAAGTGCGAAAAGTGTTTTTTCCACACTAATACAAGTGCAAAAGTGGTTTCCTGCACCAACACAAGTGCGAAAAGTGGTTTTTCAACACTAACACAAGTGCGAAAAGTGGTTTTTCAACACTAACACAAGTGCGAAAAGTGGTTTTTCAACACTATCACAAGTGCAAAAAGTGTATTTTCCACACTAATACAAGTGCAAAAGTGGTTTCCTGCACCAACACAAGTGCGAAAAGTTGATTTTCAACACTAACACAAGTGCAAAAAGTGGTTTTTCAACACTAACACAAGTGCGAAAAGTGGTTTTTCCACACTAATACAAGTGCAAAAGTGGTTTCCTGCACCAACACAAGTGCGAAAAGTGGTTTTTCAACACTACCACAATTGCGAAAAGTGGGTTTTCAACACTAACACAAGTGCGAAAAGTGGTTTTTCCACACGAATACAAGTGCAAAAGTGGTTTCCTGCACCAACACAAGTGTGAAAAATGGTTTTTCAACACTAACACAAGTGCAAAAAGTGGTTTTTCAACACTATCACAAGTGCAAAAAGAGTTTTTTCCACACTAGTACAAGTGCAAAAGTGGTTTCCTGCACCAACACAAGTGCGAAAAGTGGATTTTCAACACTAACATAAGTGCAAAAAGTGGGTTTTCAACACTAACACAAGTGCGAAAAGTGGTTTTTCCACACTAATACAAGTGCAAAGGTGGTTTCCTGCACCAACACAAGTGCGAAAAGTTGTTTTTCAACACTAACACAAGTGCGAAAAGTGGTTTTTCAACACTAACACAAGTGCGAAAAGTGGTTTTTCAACACTAACACAAGTGCGAAAAGTGGTTTTTCCACACTAATACAAGTGCAAAAGTGGTTTCCTGCACCAACACAAGTGTGAAAAATTGTTTTTCAACACTAACACAAGTGCGAAAAGTGGTTTTTCAACACTATCACAAGTGCAAAAAGAGTTTTTTCCACACTAGTACAAGTGCAAAAGTGGTTTCCTGCACCAACACAAGTGCGAAAAGTGGATTTTCAACACTAACACAAGTGCAAAAAGTGGGTTTTCAACACTAACATAAGTGCGAAAAGTGGTTTTCCACACTAATACAAGTGCAAAAGTGGTTTCCTGCACCAACACAAGTGCGAAAAGTGGTTTTTCAACACTAACACAAGTGGGAAAAGTGGTTTTTCAACACTAACACAAGTGCGAAAAGTGGTTTTTCAACACTAACACAAGTGCGAAAAGTGTTTTTTCCACACTAATACAAGTGCAAAAGTGGTTTCCTGCACCAACACAAGTGCGAAAAGTGGTTTTTCAACACTAACACAAGTGCGAAAAGTGGTTTTTCAACACTAACACAAGTGCGAAAAGTGGTTTTTCAACACTATCACAAGTGCATAAAGTGTTTTTTCCACACTAATACAAGTGCAAAAGTGGTTTCCTGCACCAACACAAGTGTGAAAAGTGGATTTTCAACACTAACACAAGTGCAAAAAGTGGTTTTTCAACACTAACACAAGTGCGAAAACTGGTTTTTCCACACTAATACAAGTGCAAAAGTGGTTTCCTGCACCAACAGAAGTGCGAAAAGTGGTTTTTCAACACTAACACAAGTGCGAAAAGTGGTTTTTCAACACTAACACAAGTGCGAAAAGTGGTTTTTCCACACGAATACAAGTGCAAAAGTGGTTTCCTGCACCAACACAAGTGCGAAAAGTGGTTTTTCAACACTAACACAAGTGCAAAAAGTGGTTTTTCAACACTAACACAAGTGCGAAAAGTGGTTTTTCCACACTAATACAAGTGCAAAAATGGTTTCCTGCACCAACACAAGTGTGAAAAATGGTTTTTCAACACTAACACAAGTGCGAAAAGTGGTTTTTCAACACTATCACAAGTGCAAAAAGAGTTTTTTCCACACTAGTACAAGTGCAAAAGTGGTTTCCTGCACCAACACAAGTGCGAAAAGTGGATTTTCAACACTAACACAAATGCAAAAAGTGGGTTTTCAACACTAACACAAGTGCGAAAAGTGGTTTTTCCACACTAATACAAGTGCAAAAGTGGTTTCCTGCACCAACACAAGTGCGAAAAGTGGTTTTTCAACACTAACACAAGTGCGAAAAGTGGTTTTTCAACACTAACACAAGTGCGAAAAGTGGTTTTTCCAGACTAATACAAGTGCAAAAGTGGCTTCCTGCACCAACACAAGTGCAAAAAGTGGTTTTTCAACACTAACACAAGTGCGAAAAGTGGTTTTTCAACACTAACACAAGTGCGAAAAGTGGTTTTTCAACACTATCACAAGTGCAAAAAGTGTTTTTTCCACACTAAAGAAGTGCAAAAGTGGTTTCCTGCCCCAACACAAGTGCGAAAAGTGGTTTTTCAACACTAACACAAGTGTGAAAAGTGGTTTTTCAACACTAACACATGTGCGAAAAGTGGTTTTTCAACACTAAGACAAGTGCAAAAAGTGGTTTTTCAACACTATCACAAGTGCAAAAAGTGTTTTTTCAACACTAACACAAGTGCAAAAGTGGTTTTTCAACACTAACACATGTGCGAAAAGTGGTTTTTCAACACTAACACAAGTGCAAAAAGTGGTTTTTCAACACTAACACAAGTGCAAAAAGTGGTTTTTCCACACTAATACAAGTGCAAAAGTGGTTTCCTGCACCAACACAAGTGCGAAAAGTGGTTTTTCAACACTAACACAAGTGCGAAAAGTGGTTTTTCAACACTAACACAAGTGCAAAAAGTGGTTTTTCAACACTAACACAAGTGCGAAAAGTGGTTTTTCCACACTAATACAAGTGCAAAAGTGGTTTCCTGCACCAACACAAGTGTGAAAAGTGGTTTTTCAACACTAACACAAGTGCGAAAAGTGGTTTTTCAACACTAACACAAGTGCGAAAAGTGGTTTTTCCACACTAATACAAGTGCAAAAGTGGTTTCCTGCACTAACACAAGTGCGAAAAGTGATTTTTCAACACTAACACAAGTGGGAAAAGTGGTTTTTCAACACTAACACAAGTGCGGAAAGTGGTTTTTCAACACTAACACAAGTGCGAAAAGTGTTTTTTCCACACTAATACAAGTGCAAAAGTGGTTTCCTGCACCAACACAAGTGCGAAAAGTGGTTTTTCAACACTAACACAAGTGCGAAAAGTGGTTTTTCAACACTAACACAAGTGCGAAAAGTGGTTTTTCAACACTATCACAAGTGCATAAAGTGTTTTTTCCACACTAATACAAGTGCAAAAGTGGTTTCCTGCACCAACACAAGTGCGAAAAGTGGATTTTCAACACTAACACAAGTGCAAAAAGTGGTTTTTCAACACTAACACAAGTGCGAAAACGGGTTTTTCCACACTAATACAAGTGCAAAAGTGGTTTCCTGCACCAACAGAAGTGCGAAAAGTGGTTTTTCAACACTAACACAAGTG
This sequence comes from Myxine glutinosa, assembly GCF_964187855.1. Lineage (NCBI taxonomy): Eukaryota > Metazoa > Chordata > Myxini > Myxiniformes > Myxinidae > Myxine > Myxine glutinosa. Next base: position 192,571 of record NW_027616704.1, read on the forward strand.
CGAAAAGTGGTTTTTCAACACGAACACAAGTGCGAAAAGTGGTTTTTCCACACGAATGCAAGTGCAAAAGTGGTTTCCTGCACCAACACAAGTGCGAAAAGTGTTTTTTCAACACTAACACAAGTGCGAAAAGTGGTTTTTCAACACTAACACGAGTGCGAAAAGTGGTTTTTCCACACTAATACAAGTGCAAAAATGGTTTCCTGCACCAACACAAGTGTGAAAAATGGTTTTTCAACACTAACACAAGTGCGAAAAGTGGTTTTTCAACACTATCACAAGTGCAAAAAGTGTTTTTTCCACACTAGTACAAGTGCAAAAGTGGTTTCCTGCACCAACACAAGTGCGAAAAGTGGTTTTTCAACACTAACACAAGTGCGAAAAGTGGTTTTTCAACACTAACACATGTGCGAAAAGTGGTTTTTCAACACTAACACAAGTGCGAAAAGTGGTTTTTCAACACTATCACAAGTGCAAAAAGTGTTTTTCCCACACTAGTACAAGTGCAAAAGTGGTTTCCTGCACCAACACAAGTGCGAAAAGTGGTTTTTCAACATTAACACAAGTGGGAAAAGTGGTTTTTCAACACTAACAAGTGCGAAAAGTGGTTTTTCAACACTAACACAAGTGCGAAAAGTGTTTTTTCCACACTAATACAAGTGCAAAAGTGGTTTCCTGCACCAACACAAGTGCGAAAAGTGGTTTTTCAACACTAACACAAGTGCGAAAAGTGGTTTTTCAACACTATCACAAGTGCAAAAAGTGTTTTTTCCACACTAATACAAGTGCAAAAGTGGTTTCCTGCAGCAACACAAGTGCGAAAAGTGGTTTTTCAACACTAACACAAGTGCAAAAAGTGGTTTTTCAACACTAACACATGTGCGAAAAGTGGTTTTTCAACACTAACACAAGTGCGAAAAGTGGTTTTTCAACACTATCACAAGTGCAAAAAGTGTTTTTTCCACACTAGTACAAGTGCAAAAGTGGTTACCTGCACCAACACAAGTGCGAAAAGTGTTTTTTCAACACTAACACAAGTGCGAAATGTTGTTTTTCAACACTAACACAAGTGCGAAAAGTGGTTTTTCAACACTAACACAAGTGTGAAAAGTGGTTTTTCCACACTAATACAAGTGCAAAAGTGGTTTCGTTCACCAACACAAGTGCGAAAAGTGGTTTTTCAACACTAACACAAGTGCGAAAAGTGATTTTTCAACACTAACACAAGTGCGAAAAGTGGTTTTTCCACACTAATACAAGTGCAAAAGTGGTTTCCTGCACCAACACAAGTGCGAAAAGTGGTTTTTCAACACTAACACAAGTGGGAAAAGTGGTTTTTCAACACTAACACAAGTGCGAAAAGTGGTTTTTCAACACTAACACAAGTGCGAAAAGTGTTTTTTCCACACTAATACAAGTGCAAAAGTGGTTTCCTGCACCAACACAAGTGCGAAAAGTGGTTTTTCAACACTAACACAAGTGCGAAAAGTGGTTTTTCAACACTAACACAAGTGCGAAAAGTGGTTTTTCAACACTATCACAAGTGCAAAAAGTGTATTTTCCACACTAATACAAGTGCAAAAGTGGTTTCCTGCACCAACACAAGTGCGAAAAGTTGATTTTCAACACTAACACAAGTGCAAAAAGTGGTTTTTCAACACTAACACAAGTGCGAAAAGTGGTTTTTCCACACTAATACAGGTGCAAAAGTGGTTTCCTGCACCAACACAAGTGCGAAAAGTGGTTTTTCAACACTACCACAAGTGCGAAAAGTGGGTTTTCAACACTAACACAAGTGCGAAAAGTGGTTTTTCCACACGAATACAAGTGCAAAAGTGGTTTCCTGCACCAACACAAGTGTGAAAAATGGTTTTTCAACACTAACACAAGTGCAAAAAGTGGTTTTTCAACACTATCACAAGTGCAAAAAGAGTTTTTTCCACACTAGTACAAGTGCAAAAGTGGTTTCCTGCACCAACACAAGTGCGAAAAGTGGATTTTCAACACTAACATAAGTGCAAAAAGTGGGTTTTCAACACTAACACAAGTGCGAAAAGTGGTTTTTCCACACTAATACAAGTGCAAAGGTGGTTTCCTGCACCAACACAAGTGCGAAAAGTTGTTTTTCAACACTAACACAAGTGCGAAAAGTGGTTTTTCAACACTAACACAAGCGCGAAAAGTGGTTTTTCAACACTAACACAAGTGCGAAAAGTGGTTTTTCCACACTAATACAAGTGCAAAAGTGGTTTCCTGCACCAACACAAGTGTGAAAAATTGTTTTTCAACACTAACACAAGTGCGAAAAGTGGTTTTTCAACACTATCACAAGTGCAAAAAGAGTTTTTTCCACACTAGTACAAGTGCAAAAGTGGTTTCCTGCACCAACACAAGTGCGAAAAGTGGATTTTCAACACTAACACAAGTGCAAAAAGTGGGTTTTCAACACTAACATAAGTGCGAAAAGTGGTTTTCCACACTAATACAAGTGCAAAAGTGGTTTCCTGCACCAACACAAGTGCGAAAAGTGGTTTTTCAACACTAACACAAGTGGGAAAAGTGGTTTTTCAACACTAACACAAGTGCGAAAAGTGGTTTTTCAACACTAACACAAGTGCGAAAAGTGTTTTTTCCACACTAATACAAGTGCAAAAGTGGTTTCCTGCACCAACACAAGTGCGAAAAGTGGTTTTTCAACACTAACACAAGTGCGAAAAGTGGTTTTTCAACACTAACACAAGTGCGAAAAGTGGTTTTTCAACACTATCACAAGTGCATAAAGTGTTTTTTCCACACTAATACAAGTGCAAAAGTGGTTTCCTGCACCAACACAAGTGTGAAAAGTGGATTTTCAACACTAACACAAGTGCAAAAAGTGGTTTTTCAACACTAACACAAGTGCGAAAACTGGTTTTTCCACACTAATACAAGTGCAAAAGTGGTTTCCTGCACCAACAGAAGTGCGAAAAGTGGTTTTTCAACACTAACACAAGTGCGAAAAGTGGTTTTTCAACACTAACACAAGTGCGAAAAGTGGTTTTTCCACACGAATACAAGTGCAAAAGTGGTTTCCTGCACCAACACAAGTGCGAAAAGTGGTTTTTCAACACTAACACAAGTGCAAAAAGTGGTTTTTCAACACTAACACAAGTGCGAAAAGTGGTTTTTCCACACTAATACAAGTGCAAAAATGGTTTCCTGCACCAACACGAGTGTGAAAAATGGTTTTTCAACACTAACACAAGTGCGAAAAGAGTTTTTTCCACACTAGTACAAGTGCAAAAGTGGTTTCCTGCACCAACACAAGTGCGAAAAGTGGATTTTCAACACTAACACAAATGCAAAAAGTGGGTTTTCAACACTAACACAAGTGCGAAAAGTGGTTTTTCCACACTAATACAAGTGCAAAAGTGGTTTCCTGCACCAACACAAGTGCGAAAAGTGGTTTTTCAACACTAACACAAGTGCGAAAAGTGGTTTTTCAACACTAACACAAGTGCGAAAAGTGGTTTTTCCAGACTAATACAAGTGCAAAAGTGGCTTCCTGCACCAACACAAGTGCAAAAAGTGGTTTTTCAACACTAACACAAGTGCGAAAAGTGGTTTTTCAACACTAACACAAGTGCGAAAAGTGGTTTTTCAACACTATCACAAGTGCAAAAAGTGTTTTTTCCACACTAAAGAAGTGCAAAAGTGGTTTCCTGCCCCAACACAAGTGCGAAAAGTGGTTTTTCAACACTAACACAAGTGTGAAAAGTGGTTTTTCAACACTAACACATGTGCGAAAAGTGGTTTTTCAACACTAAGACAAGTGCAAAAAGTGGTTTTTCAACACTATCACAAGTGCAAAAAGTGTTTTTTCAACACTAACACAAGTGCAAAAGTGGTTTTTCAACACTAACACATGTGCGAAAAGTGGTTTTTCAACACTAACACAAGTGCAAAAAGTGGTTTTTCAACACTAACACAAGTGCAAAAAGTGGTTTTTCCACACTAATACAAGTGCAAAAGTGGTTTCCTGCACCAACACAAGTGCGAAAAGTGGTTTTTCAACACTAACACAAGTGCGAAAAGTGGTTTTTCAACACTAACACAAGTGCAAAAAGTGGTTTTTCAACACTAACACAAGTGCGAAAAGTGGTTTTTCCACACTAATACAAGTGCAAAAGTGGTTTCCTGCACCAACACAAGTGTGAAAAGTGGTTTTTCAACACTAACACAAGTGCGAAAAGTGGTTTTTCAACACTAACACAAGTGCGAAAAGTGGTTTTTCCACACTAATACAAGTGCAAAAGTGGTTTCCTGCACTAACACAAGTGCGAAAAGTGATTTTTCAACACTAACACAAGTGGGAAAAGTGGTTTTTCAACACTAACACAAGTGCGGAAAGTGGTTTTTCAACACTAACACAAGTGCGAAAAGTGTTTTTTCCACACTAATACAAGTGCAAAAGTGGTTTCCTGCACCAACACAAGTGCGAAAAGTGGTTTTTCAACACTAACACAAGTGCGAAAAGTGGTTTTTCAACACTAACACAAGTGCGAAAAGTGGTTTTTCAACACTATCACAAGTGCATAAAGTGTTTTTTCCACACTAATACAAGTGCAAAAGTGGTTTCCTGCACCAACACAAGTGCGAAAAGTGGATTTTCAACACTAACACAAGTGCAAAAAGTGGTTTTTCAACACTAACACAAGTGCGAAAACGGGTTTTTCCACACTAATACAAGTGCAAAAGTGGTTTCCTGCACCAACAGAAGTGCGAAAAGTGGTTTTTCAACACTAACACAAGTGCGAAAAGTGGTTTTTCAACACGAACACAAGTGCGAAAAGTGGTTTTTCCACACGAATGCAAGTGCAAAAGTGGTTTCCTGCACCAACACAAGTGCGAAAAGTGTTTTTTCAACACTAACACAAGTGCGAAAAGTGGTTTTTCAACACTAACACGAGTGCGAAAAGTGGTTTTTCCACACTAATACAAGTGCAAAAATGGTTTCCTGCACCAACACAAGTGTGAAAAATGGTTTTTCAACACTAACACAAGTGCGAAAAGTGGTTTTTCAACACTATCACAAGTGCAAAAAGTGTTTTTTCCACACTAGTACAAGTGCAAAAGTGGTTTCCTGCACCAACACAAGTGCGAAAAGTGGTTTTTCAACACTAACACAAGTGCGAAAAGTGGTTTTTCAACACTAACACATGTGCGAAAAGTGGTTTTTCAACACTAACACAAGTGCGAAAAGTGGTTTTTCAACACTATCACAAGTGCAAAAAGTGTTTTTCCCACACTAGTACAAGTGCAAAAGTGGTTTCCTGCACCAACACAAGTGCGAAAAGTGGTTTTTCAACATTAACACAAGTGGGAAAAGTGGTTTTTCAACACTAACAAGTGCGAAAAGTGGTTTTTCAACACTAACACAAGTGCGAAAAGTGTTTTTTCCACACTAATACAAGTGCAAAAGTGGTTTCCTGCACCAACACAAGTGCGAAAAGTGGTTTTTCAACACTAACACAAGTGCGAAAAGTGGTTTTTCAACACTATCACAAGTGCAAAAAGTGTTTTTTCCACACTAATACAAGTGCAAAAGTGGTTTCCTGCACCAACACAAGTGCGAAAAGTGGTTTTTCAACACTAACACAAGTGCGAAAAGTGGTTTTTCAACACTATCACAAGTGCAAAAAGTGTTTTTTCCACACTAATACAAGTGCAAAAGTGGTTTCCTGCACCAACACAAGTGCGAAAAGTGGATTTTCAACACTAACACAAGTGCAAAAAGTGGTTTTTCAACACTAACACAAGTGCGAAAACGGGTTTTTCCACACTAATACAAGTGCAAAAGTGGTTTCCTGCACCAACAGAAGTGCGAAAAGTGGTTTTTCAACACTAACACAAGTGCGAAAAGTGGTTTTTCAACACGAACACAAGTGCGAAAAGTGGTTTTTCCACACGAATGCAAGTGCAAAAGTGGTTTCCTGCACCAACACAAGTGCGAAAAGTGTTTTTTCAACACTAACACAAGTGCGAAAAGTGGTTTTTCAACACTAACACGAGTGCGAAAAGTGGTTTTTCCACACTAATACAAGTGCAAAAATGGTTTCCTGCACCAACACAAGTGTGAAAAATGGTTTTTCAACACTAACACAAGTGCGAAAAGTGGTTTTTCAACACTATCACAAGTGCAAAAAGTGTTTTTTCCACACTAGTACAAGTGCAAAAGTGGTTTCCTGCACCAACACAAGTGCGAAAAGTGGTTTTTCAACACTAACACAAGTGCGAAAAGTGGTTTTTCAACACTAACACATGTGCGAAAAGTGGTTTTTCAACACTAACACAAGTGCGAAAAGTGGTTTTTCAACACTATCACAAGTGCAAAAAGTGTTTTTCCCACACTAGTACAAGTGCAAAAGTGGTTTCCTGCACCAACACAAGTGCGAAAAGTGGTTTTTCAACATTAACACAAGTGGGAAAAGTGGTTTTTCAACACTAACAAGTGCGAAAAGTGGTTTTTCAACACTAACACAAGTGCGAAAAGTGTTTTTTCCACACTAATACAAGTGCAAAAGTGGTTTCCTGCACCAACACAAGTGCGAAAAGTGGTTTTTCAACACTAACACAAGTGCGAAAAGTGGTTTTTCAACACTATCACAAGTGCAAAAAGTGTTTTTTCCACACTAATACAAGTGCAAAAGTGGTTTCCTGCACCAACACAAGTGCGAAAAGTGGTTTTTCAACACTAACACAAGTGCAAAAAGTGGTTTTTCAACACTAACACATGTGCGAAAAGTGGTTTTTCAACACTAACACAAGTGCGAAAAGTGGTTTTTCAACACTATCACAAGTGCAAAAAGTGTTTTTTCCACACTAGTACAAGTGCAAAAGTGGTTACCTGCACCAACACAAGTGCGAAAAGTGTTTTTTCAACACTAACACAAGTGCGAAATGTTGTTTTTCAACACTAACACAAGTGCGAAAAGTGGTTTTTCAACACTAACACAAGTGTGAAAAGTGGTTTTTCCACACTAATACAAGTGCAAAAGTGGTTTCGTTCACCAACACAAGTGCGAAAAGTGGTTTTTCAACACTAACACAAGTGCGAAAAGTGATTTTTCAACACTAACACAAGTGCGAAAAGTGGTTTTTCCACACTAATACAAGTGCAAAAGTGGTTTCCTGCACCAACACAAGTGCGAAAAGTGGTTTTTCAACACTAACACAAGTGGGAAAAGTGGTTTTTCAACACTAACACAAGTGCGAAAAGTGGTTTTTCAACACTAACACAAGTGCGAAAAGTGTTTTTTCCACACTAATACAAGTGCAAAAGTGGTTTCCTGCACCAACACAAGTGCGAAAAGTGGTTTTTCAACACTAACACAAGTGCGAAAAGTGGTTTTTCAACACTAACACAAGTGCGAAAAGTGGTTTTTCAACACTATCACAAGTGCAAAAAGTGTATTTTCCACACTAATACAAGTGCAGAAGTGGTTTCCTGCACCAACACAAGTGCGAAAAGTTGATTTTCAACACTAACACAAGTGCAAAAAGTGGTTTTTCAACACTAACACAAGTGCGAAAAGTGGTTTTTCCACACTAATACAGGTGCAAAAGTGGTTTCCTGCACCAACACAAGTGCGAAAAGTGGTTTTTCAACACTACCACAAGTGCGAAAAGTGGGTTTTCAACACTAACACAAGTGCGAAAAGTGGTTTTTCCACACGAATACAAGTGCAAAAGTGGTTTCCTGCACCAACACAAGTGTGAAAAATGGTTTTTCAACACTAACACAAGTGCAAAAAGTGGTTTTTCAACACTATCACAAGTGCAAAAAGAGTTTTTTCCACACTAGTACAAGTGCAAAAGTGGTTTCCTGCACCAACACAAGTGCGAAAAGTGGATTTTCAACACTAACATAAGTGCAAAAAGTGGGTTTTCAACACTAACACAAGTGCGAAAAGTGGTTTTTCCACACTAATACAAGTGCAAAGGTGGTTTCCTGCACCAACACAAGTGCGAAAAGTTGTTTTTCAACACTAACACAAGTGCGAAAAGTGGTTTTTCAACACTAACACAAGTGCGAAAAGTGGTTTTTCAACACTAACACAAGTGCGAAAAGTGGTTTTTCCACACTAATACAAGTGCAAAAGTGGTTTCCTGCACCAACACAAGTGTGAAAAATTGTTTTTCAACACTAACACAAGTGCGAAAAGTGGTTTTTCAACACTATCACAAGTGCAAAAAGAGTTTTTTCCACACTAGTACAAGTGCAAAAGTGGTTTCCTGCACCAACACAAGTGCGAAAAGTGGATTTTCAACACTAACACAAGTGCAAAAAGTGGGTTTTCAACACTAACATAAGTGCGAAAAGTGGTTTTCCACACTAATACAAGTGCAAAAGGTGGTTTCCTGCACCAACACAAGTGCGAAAAGTGGTTTTTCAACACTAACACAAGTGGGAAAAGTGGTTTTTCAACACTAACACAAGTGCGAAAAGTGGTTTTTCCACACGAATACAAGTGCAAAAGTGGTTTCCTGCACCAACACAAGTGCGAAAAGTGGTTTTTCAACACTAACACAAGTGCAAAAAGTGGTTTTTCAACACTAACACAAGTGCGAAAAGTGGTTTTTCCACACTAATACAAGTGCAAAAATGGTTTCCTGCACCAACACAAGTGTGAAAAATGGTTTTTCAACACTAACACAAGTGCGAAAAGTGGTTTTTCAACACTATCACAAGTGCAAAAAGAGTTTTTTCCACACTAGTACAAGTGCAAAAGTGGTTTCCTGCACCAACACAAGTGCGAAAAGTGGATTTTCAACACTAACACAAATGCAAAAAGTGGGTTTTCAACACTAACACAAGTGCGAAAAGTGGTTTTTCCACACTAATACAAGTGCAAAAGTGGTTTCCTGCACCAACACAAGTGCGAAAAGTGGTTTTTCAACACTAACACAAGTGCGAAAAGTGGTTTTTCAACACTAACACAAGTGCGAAAAGTGGTTTTTCCAGACTAATACAAGTGCAAAAGTGGCTTCCTGCACCAACACAAGTGCAAAAAGTGGTTTTTCAACACTAACACAAGTGCGAAAAGTGGTTTTTCAACACTAACACAAGTGCGAAAAGTGGTTTTTCAACACTATCACAAGTGCAAAAAGTGTTTTTTCCACACTAAAGAAGTGCAAAAGTGGTTTCCTGCCCCAACACAAGTGCGAAAAGTGGTTTTTCAACACTAACACAAGTGTGAAAAGTGGTTTTTCAACACTAACACATGTGCGAAAAGTGGTTTTTCAACACTAAGACAAGTGCAAAAAGTGGTTTTTCAACACTATCACAAGTGCAAAAAGTGTTTTTTCAACACTAACACAAGTGCAAAAGTGGTTTTTCAACACTAACACATGTGCGAAAAGTGGTTTTTCAACACTAACACAAGTGCAAAAAGTGGTTTTTCAACACTAACACAAGTGCAAAAAGTGGTTTTTCCACACTAATACAAGTGCAAAAGTGGTTTCCTGCACCAACACAAGTGCGAAAAGTGGTTTTTCAACACTAACACAAGTGCGAAAAGTGGTTTTTCAACACTAACACAAGTGCAAAAAGTGGTTTTTCAACACTAACACAAGTGCGAAAAGTGGTTTTTCCACACTAATACAAGTGCAAAAGTGGTTTCCTGCACCAACACAAGTGTGAAAAGTGGTTTTTCAACACTAACACAAGTGCGAAAAGTGGTTTTTCAACACTAACACAAGTGCGAAAAGTGGTTTTTCCACACTAATACAAGTGCAAAAGTGGTTTCCTGCACTAACACAAGTGCGAAAAGTGATTTTTCAACACTAACACAAGTGGGAAAAGTGGTTTTTCAACACTAACACAAGTGCGGAAAGTGGTTTTTCAACACTAACACAAGTGCGAAAAGTGTTTTTTCCACACTAATACAAGTGCAAAAGTGGTTTCCTGCACCAACACAAGTGCGAAAAGTGGTTTTTCAACACTAACACAAGTGCGAAAAGTGGTTTTTCAACACTAACACAAGTGCGAAAAGTGGTTTTTCAACACTATCACAAGTGCATAAAGTGTTTTTTCCACACTAATACAAGTGCAAAAGTGGTTTCCTGCACCAACACAAGTGCGAAAAGTGGATTTTCAACACTAACACAAGTGCAAAAAGTGGTTTTTCAACACTAACACAAGTGCGAAAACGGGTTTTTCCACACTAATACAAGTGCAAAAGTGGTTTCCTGCACCAACAGAAGTGCGAAAAGTGGTTTTTCAACACTAACACAAGTGCGAAAAGTGGTTTTTCAACACGAACACAAGTGCGAAAAGTGGTTTTTCCACACGAATGCAAGTGCAAAAGTGGTTTCCTGCACCAACACAAGTGCGAAAAGTGTTTTTTCAACACTAACACAAGTGCGAAAAGTGGTTTTTCAACACTAACACGAGTGCGAAAAGTGGTTTTTCCACACTAATACAAGTGCAAAAATGGTTTCCTGCACCAACACAAGTGTGAAAAATGGTTTTTCAACACTAACACAAGTGCGAAAAGTGGTTTTTCAACACTATCACAAGTGCAAAAAGTGTTTTTTCCACACTAGTACAAGTGCAAAAGTGGTTTCCTGCACCAACACAAGTGCGAAAAGTGGTTTTTCAACACTAACACAAGTGCGAAAAGTGGTTTTTCAACACTAACACATGTGCGAAAAGTGGTTTTTCAACACTAACACAAGTGCGAAAAGTGGTTTTTCAACACTATCACAAGTGCAAAAAGTGTTTTTCCCACACTAGTACAAGTGCAAAAGTGGTTTCCTGCACCAACACAAGTGCGAAAAGTGGTTTTTCAACATTAACACAAGTGGGAAAAGTGGTTTTTCAACACTAACAAGTGCGAAAAGTGGTTTTTCAACACTAACACAAGTGCGAAAAGTGTTTTTTCCACACTAATACAAGTGCAAAAGTGGTTTCCTGCACCAACACAAGTGCGAAAAGTGGTTTTTCAACACTAACACAAGTGCGAAAAGTGGTTTTTCAACACTATCACAAGTGCAAAAAGTGTTTTTTCCACACTAATACAAGTGCAAAAGTGGTTTCCTGCAGCAACACAAGTGCGAAAAGTGGTTTTTCAACACTAACACAAGTGCAAAAAGTGGTTTTTCAACACTAACACATGTGCGAAAAGTGGTTTTTCAACACTAACACAAGTGCGAAAAGTGGTTTTTCAACACTATCACAAGTGCAAAAAGTGTTTTTTCCACACTAGTACAAGTGCAAAAGTGGTTACCTGCACCAACACAAGTGCGAAAAGTGTTTTTTCAACACTAACACAAGTGCGAAATGTTGTTTTTCAACACTAACACAAGTGCGAAAAGTGGTTTTTCAACACTAACACAAGTGTGAAAAGTGGTTTTTCCACACTAATACAAGTGCAAAAGTGGTTTCGTTCACCAACACAAGTGCGAAAAGTGGTTTTTCAACACTAACACAAGTGCGAAAAGTGATTTTTCAACACTAACACAAGTGCGAAAAGTGGTTTTTCCACACTAATACAAGTGCAAAAGTGGTTTCCTGCACCAACACAAGTGCGAAAAGTGGTTTTTCAACACTAACACAAGTGGGAAAAGTGGTTTTTCAACACTAACACAAGTGCGAAAAGTGGTTTTTCAACACTAACACAAGTGCGAAAAGTGTTTTTTCCACACTAATACAAGTGCAAAAGTGGTTTCCTGCACCAACACAAGTGCGAAAAGTGGTTTTTCAACACTAACACAAGTGCGAAAAGTGGTTTTTCAACACTAACACAAGTGCGAAAAGTGGTTTTTCAACACTATCACAAGTGCAAAAAGTGTATTTTCCACACTAATACAAGTGCAAAAGTGGTTTCCTGCACCAACACAAGTGCGAAAAGTTGATTTTCAACACTAACACAAGTGCAAAAAGTGGTTTTTCAACACTAACACAAGTGCGAAAAGTGGTTTTTCCACACTAATACAGGTGCAAAAGTGGTTTCCTGCACCAACACAAGTGCGAAAAGTGGTTTTTCAACACTACCACAAGTGCGAAAAGTGGGTTTTCAACACTAACACAAGTGCGAAAAGTGGTTTTTCCACACGAATACAAGTGCAAAAGTGGTTTCCTGCACCAACACAAGTGTGAAAAATGGTTTTTCAACACTAACACAAGTGCAAAAAGTGGTTTTTCAACACTATCACAAGTGCAAAAAGAGTTTTTTCCACACTAGTACAAGTGCAAAAGTGGTTTCCTGCACCAACACAAGTGCGAAAAGTGGATTTTCAACACTAACATAAGTGCAAAAAGTGGGTTTTCAACACTAACACAAGTGCGAAAAGTGGTTTTTCCACACTAATACAAGTGCAAAGGTGGTTTCCTGCACCAACACAAGTGCGAAAAGTTGTTTTTCAACACTAACACAAGTGCGAAAAGTGGTTTTTCAACACTAACACAAGTGCGAAAAGTGGTTTTTCAACACTAACACAAGTGCGAAAAGTGGTTTTTCCACACTAATACAAGTGCAAAAGTGGTTTCCTGCACCAACACAAGTGTGAAAAATTGTTTTTCAACACTAACACAAGTGCGAAAAGTGGTTTTTCAACACTATCACAAGTGCAAAAAGAGTTTTTTCCACACTAGTACAAGTGCAAAAGTGGTTTCCTGCACCAACACAAGTGCGAAAAGTGGATTTTCAACACTAACACAAGTGCAAAAAGTGGGTTTTCAACACTAACATAAGTGCGAAAAGTGGTTTTCCACACTAATACAAGTGCAAAAGTGGTTTCCTGCACCAACACAAGTGCGAAAAGTGGTTTTTCAACACTAACACAAGTGGGAAAAGTGGTTTTTCAACACTAACACAAGTGCGAAAAGTGGTTTTTCAACACTAACACAAGTGCGAAAAGTGTTTTTTCCCACACTAATACAAGTGCAAAAGTGGTTTCCTGCACCAACACAAGTGCGAAAAGTGGTTTTTCAACACTAACACAAGTGCGAAAAGTGGTTTTTCAACACTAACACAAGTGCGAAAAGTGGTTTTTCAACACTATCACAAGTGCATAAAGTGTTTTTTCCACACTAATACAAGTGCAAAAGTGGTTTCCTGCACCAACACAAGTGTGAAAAGTGGATTTTCAACACTAACACAAGTGCAAAAAGTGGTTTTTCAACACTAACACAAGTGCGAAAACTGGTTTTTCCACACTAATACAAGTGCAAAAGTGGTTTCCTGCACCAACAGAAGTGCGAAAAGTGGTTTTTCAACACTAACACAAGTGCGAAAAGTGGTTTTTCAACACTAACACAAGTGCGAAAAGTGGTTTTTCCACACGAATACAAGTGCAAAAGTGGTTTCCTGCACCAACACAAGTGCGAAAAGTGGTTTTTCAACACTAACACAAGTGCAAAAAGTGGTTTTTCAACACTAACACAAGTGCGAAAAGTGGTTTTTCCACACTAATACAAGTGCAAAAATGGTTTCCTGCACCAACACGAGTGTGAAAAATGGTTTTTCAACACTAACACAAGTGCGAAAAGAGTTTTTTCCACACTAGTACAAGTGCAAAAGTGGTTTCCTGCACCAACACAAGTGCGAAAAGTGGATTTTCAACACTAACACAAATGCAAAAAGTGGGTTTTCAACACTAACACAAGTGCGAAAAGTGGTTTTTCCACACTAATACAAGTGCAAAAGTGGTTTCCTGCACCAACACAAGTGCGAAAAGTGGTTTTTCAACACTAACACAAGTGCGAAAAGTGGTTTTTCAACACTAACACAAGTGCGAAAAGTGGTTTTTCCAGACTAATACAAGTGCAAAAGTGGCTTCCTGCACCAACACAAGTGCAAAAAGTGGTTTTTCAACACTAACACAAGTGCGAAAAGTGGTTTTTCAACACTAACACAAGTGCGAAAAGTGGTTTTCAACACTATCACAAGTGCAAAAAGTGTTTTTTCCACACTAAAGAAGTGCAAAAGTGGTTTCCTGCCCCAACACAAGTGCGAAAAGTGGTTTTTCAACACTAACACAAGTGTGAAAAGTGGTTTTTCAACACTAACACATGTGCGAAAAGTGGTTTTTCAACACTAAGACAAGTGCAAAAAGTGGTTTTTCAACACTATCACAAGTGCAAAAAGTGTTTTTTCAACACTAACACAAGTGCAAAAGTGGTTTTTCAACACTAACACATGTGCGAAAAGTGGTTTTTCAACACTAACACAAGTGCAAAAAGTGGTTTTTCAACACTAACACAAGTGCAAAAAGTGGTTTTTCCACACTAATACAAGTGCAAAAGTGGTTTCCTGCACCAACACAAGTGCGAAAAGTGGTTTTTCAACACTAACACAAGTGCGAAAAGTGGTTTTTCAACACTAACACAAGTGCAAAAAGTGGTTTTTCAACACTAACACAAGTGCGAAAAGTGGTTTTTCCACACTAATACAAGTGCAAAAGTGGTTTCCTGCACCAACACAAGTGTGAAAAGTGGTTTTTCAACACTAACACAAGTGCGAAAAGTGGTTTTTCAACACTAACACAAGTGCGAAAAGTGGTTTTTCCACACTAATACAAGTGCAAAAGTGGTTTCCTGCACTAACACAAGTGCGAAAAGTGATTTTTCAACACTAACACAAGTGGGAAAAGTGGTTTTTCAACACTAACACAAGTGCGGAAAGTGGTTTTTCAACACTAACACAAGTGCGAAAAGTGTTTTTTCCACACTAATACAAGTGCAAAAGTGGTTTCCTGCACCAACACAAGTGCGAAAAGTGGTTTTTCAACACTAACACAAGTGCGAAAAGTGGTTTTTCAACACTAACACAAGTGCGAAAAGTGGTTTTTCAACACTATCACAAGTGCATAAAGTGTTTTTTCCACACTAATACAAGTGCAAAAGTGGTTTCCTGCACCAACACAAGTGCGAAAAGTGGATTTTCAACACTAACACAAGTGCAAAAAGTGGTTTTTCAACACTAACACAAGTGCGAAAACGGGTTTTTCCACACTAATACAAGTGCAAAAGTGGTTTCCTGCACCAACAGAAGTGCGAAAAGTGGTTTTTCAACACTAACACAAGTGCGAAAAGTGGTTTTTCAA